>NW_017195155.1:0-9044 GCF_001704415.2 Capra hircus
GACATGGATCTTGGGGTACTTCTGGAGTCTCCCCAGGGGGAGTCAGTCCTCATCTCGAGTGGGGCTATGCACTTGCGCTTTCCTCCGAGCTGTAGCAGCAGGGTCACGCTTCCCTTCACGTGGATCAAGGGATCTGTGTCTTTCCCTCGAGGCTTCCCACGAGGCTTTCCCACAGGATGTCCCACGTGCCACCGTTGTGTGAGTCGATCCGTGGCTTGAAAGTCGAAGCAGTGCAGGGAAAACAGGTTTCCCTGGAATGGACTGAGACATCTGGGGGACTTTGGAATATGGCACGACCCTGGAGTTCCTCTCGCCTTTCCTGTTATAGCGCCTCCTTTGAGATGCGACGGGAACACCCGGGAATTCTTTCCCGACCACGCAGGATAGGATCCCTCCTCTCGAGCTAGGAGGAGGAAACGGGGCTCCTCTGATGTGCGGGGAACTCTCTGCTTCCTCTCGAGTAGAAACGGGTATGTCGGGAACTTCTTGAGTTGCAGCAAGGGTGTGAAGGACCCTTTGGAAGTTCCAGAGGTAAGGTGTGATTAGCCTCGAGATACCTCAGCGGAAATGGGCCTCATGTCGCCTGGAGGGGAGAACCTCCTGGATTTTCTCGAGTGCGGCGGCAGGTGCTCTCGACTTACAACGGGGACCTCAGGGACCCATTCTGGTGCCCTCAGGAAAGGCCAGTCCCCATGCGAGTTGCTCGGGGGCCTCTCGGATTCCTCTCCCGTCGATGCCGGGGCCTAAGACCTTTGTGGAGTCAGTGCCGGAACCTGAGGATTCCTCTCCAGTGCCGACATGGATCTTCGGGGACTTCTGTTGTCTCCCCAGAGGCGTAAGTCCTCGTCTCGAGGGGGCATGCACGTGCGCTTTCCTCCCGAGCTGTAGCAGCAGTGTCACGCTTCCCTTTTCGTGGATCAAGGGATCTGTGTCTTTCCTCGAGGCTTTTCACGAGGCTTTCCCACGAGGCTTGCCCACAGGGATGTCCCACGTGCCACCGTTGTGTGAGTCGATCCTCGGCTTGAAAGTCGAGGCAGTGCAGGGAAAACAGGTTTCCCTGGAATGGACTGAGACATCTGGGGGACTTTGGGGAATATGGCACGACCCTGGAGTTCCTCTCGCCTTTCCTGTGGAGAGCGCCTCCTCTTGAGATGTGACAGGAATGCCAGGAATTTTTTTCCCGCCCACGCCGGGAAAGGATCCCTCCTCTCGAGCTAGGAGGCGGAAACGGGGCTCCTCTGGATGTGGGCGGCACTCTCGTGCTTCCTCTCGAGTGGAGACGGAATGTCTGGGAACTTCTTGAGTTGCAGCAAGGGTGTGAAGGACCCTTTGGAAGTTCCAGATGTTAGATGTGATTAGCCTTGAGATGCCTCAGCGGAAATGGGCCTCATCTCGCCTGGAGGGAGAACCTCCTGGATTTCCTCGAGTTGCCGCAGGTGCTCTCGACTTACGACGGGATCCTCAGGGACCCGCTCTGGTGGCCTCAGGAAAGGCCAGTCCCCATGCGAGTTGCTCGGGGGCCTCTCGGATTTCCTCTCCCGTCGATTCCAGCGCCTAAGATCTTGTGTGGAGATGCTGCCGGAACCTGAGTATTCCTCTCCAGTGCAGAAATGGACCTTGGTGTATTTCTGGAGTCTCCCCAGGGGAGTCACTCTTCGTCTCAGGTGGGGGCATGCACCTGCGCTTTCCTCCCGAGCTGAAGCAGCAGTGTCACGCTTCCCTTCGCTTGGATCAATGGATCTGTGGTTTTCACTCGAGGGTTTCCCACAAAGCTTTCCTACGAGGATTTCCCGCAGGCTGTCCCACGTGCCACCGTGTTGTGAGTCGATCCTCGGCTTGAAAGTCGAGGCAGTGCAGGGAAAACAGGTTTCCCTGGAATGGACTGAGACATCTGGGGGACTCTCGGAATGGTGGCACGACCCTGGAGTTCCTCTCGCCTTTCCTGTGGAGAGCGCCTCCTCTTGAGTTGCGACGGGAACGCCGGGAATTCTTTCCCGACCACGCAGGGAAAGGATCCCTCCTCTCGAGCTAGGAGGCGGAAATGGGGCTCCTCTTTATGTGGGCGGACTCTCGTGCTTCCTCTCGAGTGGAGACGGGTATGTCGGGGAACTTCTGAGTTGCAGCAAGGGGTGTGAAGGACCCTTTGGAAGTCCAGAGGTTAGATTAGGTGTGATTCCTCGAGACACTCAGGAGATGAACGTGCCACCGCCTCGATCCTCGGCGTCGAGGCAGGGAAAACAGGAATGGAAGCCATCTTCTTGGAGTTCCTCTCGAGGAGGCGAGTTGTGCTCTCGACTTACGACGGGGACCTCAGGGACCCGCTCTGGTGGCCTCAGGAAAGGCCAGTCCCCAAGCTAGTTGCTCGGGGCCTCTCGGATTCCTCTCCGTCGATATCGGGCCTAAGACCTTGTGTGGAGTCGGTGCCAGACCTGAGGTTTCCTCTCCAGTGCTGACATGGATCTTGGGGGGTACTTCTGGAGCCTCCCCAGGGGAGTCAGTCCTCGTCTCGAGTGGGGCGATGCACGTGCGCTTTTCCTCCCGAGCTGTAGTAGCAGTGTCAAGCTTCCCTTTCGCGTGGATCAAGGGATCTGTGCTTTCCCTCAAGGCTTTCCCACAAGGCTTTCCCACGAGGCTTTACCACAGGGCTGTCCCACGTGCCACCGTGGTTTGAGTTGATCCTCGGCTGAAAGTCGAAGCAGTGCAGGGAAAACAGGTTTCCCTGGAATGGACTGAGAATTCTGGGGACTCTGGGAATGGGGCCGATCCTGGAGTTCCTCTCGCCATTCCTCTGGAGAGCGCCTCCTCTTGAGATGCGACGGAACGCTAGGAATTCTTTTCCGACCACAGGGAAAGGATCCCTCCTCTCGAGCTAGCAGGAAACGGGGCCACCTGGAAGTGCGCGGGACTCTTGTGTTCCTCTTGAGTGGAGACGGGTATGTCGGGGAACTTCTTGAGTTGCAGCAAGGGTGTGAAGGACCCTTTGAAAGTTCCAGAGGTTAGGTGTGAATACCTCGAGACGCCTCAGCGGAAATCGGCCTCATCTCGCCTGGAGGGGAGAACCTCCTGGATTTTCTCGAGTTGCGGCAGGTGCTCCGACTTACGACAGGACCTCAGGGAACCGCTGCGGTGGCCTCAGGAAAGGCCAGTCCCCAGCTAGTTGCTCGGGGGCCTCTCGGGATTCCCTCTACCGTCGATGCCGGGGCTAAGATCTTGTGTGGAGTAGGTGCTGGAACCTGAGCATTCCTCTCCAGTGCTGACATGACATGGATTGGGGTACTTCTGGAGTCTCCCCAGGGGAGTCAGTCCTCTTCTCGAGTGGGGGCATGCACGCTTTCCTCTCGAGCTGAAGCAGCAGTGTCGCGCTTCCCTTCGCGTGGATCAAGGGATCAGGGGCTTTCCCTCGAGGCTTTCCAACGAAGCTTTCCCACGAGGCTTTCCCACAGGGCTGTCCCACGGCCACCGTGGTGTGAGTCGATCCTCGGCTTGAAAGTCGAGGCAGTGCAGGGAAAACAGGTTTCCCTGGAATGGACTGAGACATCTTGGGGACTCTGGAATGGTGGCACGACCCTGGAGTTCCTCTCGCCTTTCCTGTGGAGAGCGCCTCCTCTTGAGTTGGGAGGGAAACGCCGGGAATTCTTTCCCGACCACGCAGGGAAAGGATCCCTCCTCTCGAGCTTGGAGGCGGAAACAGGGCTCTTCTGGATGTGCGGGGAACTCTCGTGCTTTCCTCTCGAGTGGAGACAGGTATGTCGAGGAACTTCTTGATTTGCAGCAAGGGTGTGAAGGACCCTTTGGAAGTTCAGAGGTTAGGTGTGATTAGCCTCCAGACGCCTCAGCGGAAATGGGCCTCATCTCGCCTGCAGGGGAGAACCTCCTGGATTTTCTCGAGTTGCGGCAGGTGCTCTCGACTTACGACGGGGACCTCAGGGACCCGCTCTGGTGGCCTCAGGAAAGGCCAGTCCCTTTGCGATTTGCTCGGGGGGCCTCTCAGGATTCCTCTCCCGTCGATGCCGGTGCCTAAGATCTTGTGTGGAGACGCTGCCGGAACCTGAGGATTCCTCTCCAGTGCAGAAATGGATCTTGGTGTACTTCTGGAGTCTCCCCAGGGGAGTCACTCTAAGTCTCGAGTGGGGGAATGCACGTGCGCTATCCTCCCGAGCTGAAGCAGCAGTGTCACGCTTCCCTTCGCCTGGATCAAGGGATCAGGGGTTTTCCCTCGAGGCTTTACAACGAGGCTTTCCCACGAGGCTTTCCCACAGGGCTGTCCCACGTGCCACCGGGTGTGTGAGTCGATCCTCGGCTTGAAAGTCGAGGCAGTGCAGGGAAATCAGGTTTCCCTGGAATGAACTGAGACATCTAGTGTACTCTGGGAATGGCACGCCCCAGGAGTTCCTCTCGCCTTTCCTGTGGAGAGCGCCTATTCTTGAGATGCGACGGGAACGCCGGGAATTCTTTCCGACCACGCAGGTAAAGGATCCCTCCCCTCGAGCTAGGAGTCGGAAACGGGTCTCCGCTGGATGTGGGCGGGACTCTCGTGCTTCCTCTCGAGTGGAGACCGGTTTGTCGGGGAACTTCTTGAGTTGCAGTAAGGGTGTGAAGGAATCTTTGGAAGTTCCAGATGTTAGATGTGATTAGCCTCCAGACGCCTCAGCGGAAATGGGCCTCATGTCGCTGGAGGGGAGAACCTCCTGGATTTTCTCGAGTTGCGCAGGTGCTCTCGACTTACGATGGGGACCTCAGTGACCCGCTCTGGTGGCCTCAGGAAAGACAGTCCCCATGCGAGTTGCTCGGGGTCCTCTCGGGATTCCTCTCCCGACGATGCCGGGGCTTAAGACCTTGTGTGGAGTTGGTGCCTGAACCTGAGGATTCCTCTCCAGTGCTGACATGGATCTTGGGGGTACTTCTGGAGTCTCCCCAGGGGACTCAGTCCTCGTCTCGAGTGGGGCATGCACGTGCGCTTTCCTCCCGAGCTGTAGCAGCAGTGTTGCATTTCCCTTCTCGTGGATCAAGGGATCTGTGGCTTTCCCTCGAGGCTTTCCCACGAGGTTTTCCCACGAGCCTTTCCCACAGGGCTGTCCCACGTGCCGCCTTGTTGTGAGTCGATACTCGGCTTGAAAGTCGACGCAGTGCAGGGAAAACAGGTTTCCCTGTAATGGACTGAGACATCTGGGGGACTCTGGGATGGTGACACGACCCTGAAGTTCCTCTCCCCTTACCTGTGGAGAGCGCGCCTCCTCTTGAGATGCGTCGGAAACGCCATGAATTCATTCCCTACCACGCAGCGAAAAGATCGCTCTCGAGCTAGGAGGCGGAAATGGGGCTCCTCTGGATGTGGGCGGGACTATGGAGCTTCCTCTCTAGTGGAGACGGGTATGTCGGGGAACTTCTTGAGTTGCAGCAAAAGTGTGAAAGACCCTTTGGAAGTTCCAGAAGTTAGATTTGATTAGCCTCGAACGCCTCAGTGGAAATGGGCCTCATCTCTCCTGGAGGGGAGAACCTCCTGGATTTTCTCGAGTTGCGACAGGTGCTCTCGACTTACGACGGGGACCTCAGGGACCCGCTCCGGTGGCCTCAGGAAAGGCCTGTCCCCATGCGAGTTGCTCGGGGGCCTCTCGGGATTCCTCTCCCGTGGATGCCGGGGCCTAAGATCTTGTGTGGAGTAGGTGCCGGATCCTGAGCATTCACCTCCAGTGCTGACATGGATCTCGGGCACTTCTGGAGTCTCCCAGGGGAGTCAGTCGTCGTCTCGAGTGGGGAATGCACGTGCGCTTTCCTCCCGAGCTGAAGCAGCAGTGTCACGCTACCCTTCGCGTGGATCAAGGGATCTGTGGCTTTCCCTCGAGGCTTTCCCAAGAGGCTTTCCCACGAGGCTTTCCCACACAGGCTGTCCCACGAGCCACCGTGGTGTGAGTCGATCCTCGGCTTGAAAGTCAAGGCAGTGCAGGGAAAACAGGTTTGCCTGGAATGGACTGAGACATCTGGGGGACTCTGGGAATGGTGGCACGACCCTGGAGTCCCTCTCGCCTTTCCTGTGGAGAGCGCCTCCTCTTGAGATGCGACGGGAACGCCGGAATTCATTCCCGACCACGCAGGGAAAAGATCCCTCCTCTCGAGCTAGGAGTCGGAAAAGGGTCTCCGCTGGATGTGGGCGGGACTCTCGTGCTTCCTCTCGAGTGGAGACCGGTTTGTCGGGGAACTTCTTGAGTTGCAGTAAGGGTGTGAAAGAATCTTTGGAAGTTCCAGATGTTAGATGTGATTAGCCTCCAGACGCCTCAGCGGAAATGGGCCTCATGTCGCCTGGAGGGGAGAACCTCCTGGATTTTCTCGAGTTGCGGCAGGTGCTCTCGACTTACGATGGGGACCTCAGGGACCCGCTCTAGTGGCCTCAGGAAAGGCCAGTCCCCATGCGAGTTGCTCGGGGTCCTCTCGGGATTCCTCTCCCGACGATGCCGGGCTTAAGACCTTGTGTGGAGTTGGTGCCTGAACCTGAGGATTCCTCTCCAGTGCTGACATGGATCTTGGGGGTACTTCTGGAGTCTCCCCAGGGGAGTCAGTCCTCGTCTCGAGTGGGGCATGCACGTGCGCTTTCCTCCCGAGCTGTAGCAGCAGTGTTGCATTTCCCTTCGCGTGGATCAAGGGATCAGTGGCTTTCCCTCGAGGCTTTCCACGTGATTTTCCCACGAGCCTTTCCCACAGGGCGGTCCCACGTGCCGCCTTGTTGTGAGTCGATACTCGGCTTGAAAGTCGACGCAGTGCAGGGAAAACAGGTTTCCCTGGAATGGACTGAGACCTCTGGGGGACTCTGGAATGGTGACACGACCCTGAAGTTCCTCTCCCCTTACCTGTGGAGAGCGCCTCCTCTTGAGATGCGTCGGAAACACCTTGAATTCATTCCCTACCACGCAGGGAAAGGATCCCTCCTCTCGAGCTAGGAGGCGGAAACGGGCTCCTCTGGATGTGGGCGGGAATATGGAGCTTCCTCTCTACTGGAGACGGGTATGTCGGGGAACTTCTTGAGTTGCAGCAAAAGTGTGAAAGACCCTTTGGAAGTTCCAGAAGTTAGATTTGATTAGCCTCGAGACGCCTCAGTGGAAATGGGCCTCATCTCTCCTGAGGGGAGAACCTCCTGGATTTTCTCGAGTTGCGACAGGTGCTCTCGACTCACGTCGGGGACCTCAGGGACACGCTCTGGTGGCCTCAGAAAAGGCCAGTCCCCATGCGAGTTGCTCGGGGCCTCTCGGGATTCCTCTCCCGTCGATGCCGGGGCTAAGATCTTGTGTGGCATCGGTGCCGGAATCTGAGTATTCCTCTTCAGTGCTGACATGCTTCTTGGGGTACTTATGGAGTCTCCCCAGGGGAGTCAGTCCTCGTCTCGAGTGGGGGCATGCACGTGCGCTTTCCTCCCGAGCTGTAGCAGCAGTGTCGAGATTCCCTTTGCGTGGATCAAGGGTTCAGGGGCTTTCCCTCGAGGCTTTCCCACGAGGCTTTCCAAGAGGCTTTCCCAAAGGGCTGTCCCACGTTCCACCGTGGTGTGTGAGTCGTTCGATCCTCGGCTTGAAAGCAAAGAAAATGCAGGGAAAACAGGTTTCCGTGGAATGGACTGAGACATCTGGGGGACTCTGCGAATGGTGGCACCACCCTGGAGTTCCTCTCGCCTTTCCTGTGGAGAGCACCTCCTCTTGAGATGCGACGGAACCGCCGGGAATTCTTTCCCGACGACGCAGGGAAAGAATCCCTCTTCTCGAGCTGGAGTCGGAAAAAGGGCTCCTCTGGATTGGACGGGACTCTCGTGCTTCCTCTTGAGTGGAGACGGGTATGTCGGGGAACTTCTTGAGTTGCAGCAAGGGTGTGAAGGAAACCTTTGGAAGATCCAGAGGTTAGGTGTGATTAGCATGGGGAAGCCTCAGAGGAAATGGGCCTCATCTCCCCTGGTGGGAGAACCTCCTGCATTTTCTCTAGATGGTGCAGGTGTTCTCGCGTTACGACGGGGACCTCAGGGACCCGCTCTGGTGGCCTCAGGAAAGGCCAGTCCCCATGCGAGTTGCTCGGGGGCCTCTCGGATTCCTCTCCCGTCGATGCCGTGGCCTAAGACCTTGTGTGGAGTCGGTGCCAGAACGTGAGGATTCCTCTCCAGTGCTGACGGGGATCTTGGGGTCCTTCTGGAGTCTCCCAGGGAGTCAGTCGTCGTCTCGAGTGGGGGCATGCACGTGCGCTTTCCTCTCGAGCTGTAGCAGCAGTGTCAAACTTCCCTTCGGGTTGATCAAAGCAACTGTGGCTTTCCCTCGAGGCTTTCCCACGAGGCTTTCACACGAGGCTTTCCCACAGGGCTGTCCACGTCACCGTGGCGTGTGAGTGGATCCTCGTCCTGAAAGTCGAGGCAGTGTAGGGAAACAGGTTTCCCTGGAATGAACTGAGACATCTGGGGGACTCTGGGAATGGTGGCACGATCCTGGAGTTCCGCTCGGCTTTCCTGTGGAGAGTGCCTCCTCTTGAGATGCGACGGAACGCGGGAATTATTTTCCCAAACATGCAGGGAAAGGATCCCTCCTCTCGAGCTAGGAGGCGGAAACCGGGTTCCTCTAGATGTGGGCGGGACTCTCGTGCTTCCTCTCGAGTGGAGACGGGTATGTCGGCGAAATTCTTTAGTTTTAGCAAGTTGTGAAGGACCATTTGGAAGTTCCAGAGGTTTGGTGTGATTAGCCTCGAGACGCCTCAGCGGAAATGGGCCTCATCTCGCCTGGAAGGGAGAACCTCCTGGATTTTCTCGCGTTGCGGGAGGTGCTCTCGACTTACGACGCGGACCACAGGGACCCGCTCTGGTGGCCTCAGGAAAGGCCAGTCCCCTGCGAGTTGCTCGGGGCCACACGGGGGGCTCTCGGGTTTCCTCTCCCGTAGATGCTGGGGCCTAAAACCTTTGTGTGGAGTCAGTGCCAGAACCTGAGGATTCCTCTCCAGTGCTGACATGGATCTTGGCGTACTTCTGGAGTCTCCCAGTGGAGTCAGTCCTCGTCTCGAGTGGGGGCATGCACAGTGCGCTTTCCTCC
>NW_017195156.1:0-9044 GCF_001704415.2 Capra hircus
GAGAATGCCCCCCGAGCACTCGCATGGGACTGGCCTTTCCTGAGGCCACCAGAGCGAGTCCATGAGGTCCACGTCGTAAGTCAAGAGCACATGCCGCAACGCGAGAAAATCCAGGAGGTTCTCCCCTGCAGGGGAGATGAGGGCCATTCGTGCTGAGGCGTCTCGAGGCTAATCAGAAGCTAACTCTGGAACATCCAAAGGGTCGTTCACACCCTTGCTGCAACCCAAGAAGTTCCCCTGCATACCCGTCTCCACTCGAGAGGAAGCACGCGAGTCCCGCCCACATCGCGAGAAGCCGCGTTTTCGCCTCCTAGCTCGAGAGGAGGGATCCTTTCCCTGCGTGTTCGGGAAAGAATTCCCGGCGTTCCCGTCGCATCTCAACAGGAGGCCCTCTCCACAGGAAAGACGAGAGGAACTCCAGGGTCGTGCCACCATTCCCAGAGTCCCCCAGATGTCTCAGTCCATTCCAGGGAAACCTGTTTTCCCTGCACTGCCTCGACTTTCAAGCCGAGGATCCACTCACACCACGGTGGCACGTGGGACAGCCCTGTGGGAAAGCCTCCTGAAAAGCCTCGTGGGAAAGCCTCGAGGGAAAGCCACAGATCCCTTGATCCACGCGAAGGGAAGCGTGACACTGCTCCTACAGCTCGGAGGAAAGCACACGTGCATGCCCCCATTCAAGACGAGAACTGACTCCCCTGGGGAGACTCCAGAAGTACCCCAAGATCCATGTCAGCACTGGAGAGGAATCCTCAGGTTTCAGGACCGACTCCACACAAGGTCTTAGTCCACAGCATCGACAGGAGAGGAATCCCGAGAGGCCCCGAGCAACTCGCATGGGGCCTGGCCTTTCCTGAGGCCACCAGAGCGGGTCCCTGAGGTCCCGGTCGTAAGTCGAGAGCACCTGCCGCAACTCGAGAAAATCCAGGAGGTTCTCCCCTCCAGGCGAGATGAGGCCCATTTCCGTGGAGGTGTCTCGAGCCTAATCACACCTAACCTCTGGAACTTCCAACGGGTCCTTCACACCCTTGCTGCAACTCAAGAAATTCCCGACATATCCGTCTCCACTCGAGAGGAAGCACGAGAGTCCCACCCCCATCCAGAGGAGCCCCGATTCTGCCTCCTACCTCGAGAGGAGGGATCCTTTCCCTGCGTGGTCCGGAAAGAATTCCGGCGTTCCCGTCGCATCTCAAGAGGAGGCGCTCTCCACCGGAAAGGCGAGAGGATCTCAGGGTCGTGTCACCATTCCCAGAGCCCAAAGATGTCTCAGTCCATTCCAGGAAATCATGTTTTCCCTGCACTGCCTCGACTTTCAAGCCGATGATCGACTCACACCACGGTGGCACGTGGGACAGCCCTGTGGGTAAGCCTCGTGGGAAAGCCTCGAGGGAAAGCCACAGATCCCTTGATCCACGCGAAGTAAAGCGTGACACGGCTGCTACAGCTCGGGAGGAAAGCGCAGGTGCATGCCCCCACTCTAGACGAGGACTGACTCCCCTGGGGAGACCCCAGAAGAACCCCAAGATCTATGTCAGCACTGGAGAGGAATCCTAAGTTCCCGGCCCCGAATCCACACAAGGTCTTAGGCCCCGGCATCGACGGGAGAGGAATCCCGAGAGGCCCCCGAGCAACTCGCATGGGACTGGCCTTTCCTGAGGCCACCAGAGCGAGTCCCTGAGCTCCCCGTCGTAAGTCGAGAGCACCTGCTGCAACTCGAGAAAATCCAGGAGGTTCTCCCCTCTAGGCGAGATGAGGCCAATTTCCGCTGAGGCGTCTCACGGCTTATTACAGCTAACATCTCGAACTTCAAAAGGGTCCTTCACTCCCTTGCTGCAACTCAAGAAGTTCCCCAACATTCCCGTATCCACTCGAGAGGAAGCACGAGAGTCCCGCCCACATCCAGAGGAGCCCCGTTTCCGCCTCCTAGCTCGAGAGGTGGGATCCTTTCACTGCGTGGTCTGGAAAGAATTCCCGGCGTTACCGTCGCATCTCAAGAGGAGGCGCTCTCCACAAGAAAGGCGAGAGGAACTCCAGGGTCGTGCCACCATTCCCAGAGTCCCCCAGATGTCTCAGTCCATTCCTGGGCAACCTGTTTCTCCTGCACTGCCTCGACCTTCAAGATGAGGATCGACTCACACCACGGTGTCACGTGGGACAACCCTGTGGGAAAGCCTCGTGAAAAGCCTCGTGGGAAAGCCTCGAGGGAAAGCCACAGATCCCTTGATCCACGCGAAGGGAAGTGTGACACTGCTGCTACAGTTGGAGAGGAAAGCGCCCGTGCATGCCCCCACTCGAGACGAGGACTGACTCCCCTGGGAAGACTCCAGAAGTACCTCAAGATCCATGTCAGCACTGGAGAGGAATCCTCAGGTTCCGGCACCGACTCCACACAAGGTCTTAGGCCCCGGCATCGACGGGAGAGGAATCCTGAGAGGCCCCCGAGCTACTCGCATGGGCCCTGGCCTTCCCTGAGGCCAGCACAGCGGGTCCCTGAGGTCCCCGTCGTAAGTCGAGAGCACCTGCTGCAACTCGAGAAAATCCAGGAGGTTCTCCCCTCCAGACGAGATGAGGCCCATTACCGCTGAGGCGTCTCGAGGCTAATCACACCTAACCTCTGGAACTTCCAAAGGGTCCTTCACACCCTTGCTGCAACTCAAGAAGTTCCCCGACATACCCGTCTCCACTCGACAGGAAGCACGAGAGACCCGCCCTCATCCAGAGGAGCCCCGTTTCCGCCTCCTAGCTCGAGAGAAGGGATCCTTTAACTGCGTGTTCGGGAAAGAATTCCCGGCGTTCCCGTCGCAACTCATGAGCAGGCGCTCTCCACAGGAAAGGCGAGAGGAACTCCAGGGTCGTGCCACCATTCCCCTAGTCCCCCAGATGTCTCAGTCCATTCCAGGGAAACCTGTTTTCCCTGCACTGCCTCGACTTTCAAGCCGAGGATCGACTCACACCACGGTGGCACGTGGGACAGCCATGTGGCAAAAGCCTCATGGGAAAGCCTCGTGGGAAAGCCTTGAAGGAAAGCCACTGATCTCTTGATCCACGCGAATGGAAGCGTGACACTGATGCTGCAGCTCGGGAGGAAAGCGCACGTGCAAGCCCCCACTCGAGACAAGGACCGACTCCCCTGGGGAGACTCCAGAAGTATCCCAAGGTTCATGTCAGTACTGGAGAGGAAGCCTCAGGAGCAGGCACCGACTACACAAGGTCCTAGGCCCCGGCATCGACTGGACAGGAATCCCGTGATGCCCCGGAGAAAACTCGCATGGGGAATGGCCTTTCCTGAGGCCACCAGAATGCGTCCCTGAGGTCCCCGTCTTAAGTCGAGAGCACCTGCCGCATCTCGAGAAAATCCAGGAGGTTCCCCCTCCAGGCGAGATGAGGCCCATTTCTGTTGAGGCGTCTCGAGGCTAATAACACCGAGCCTCTAGAACTTCCAAAGGGTCCTTCACACCCTTGCTGCAACTCAAGAAGTTTCCCGACATACCCGTCTCCACTGGAAAGGAAGCACGAGAGTCCCGCCCACATCCAGAGGAACCCGTTTCCGCCTCATACCTCGATAGGAGGGATCCTTTCCCTGCGTGGTCGGGAAAGAATTCCCCGGCATTCCCGTCGCATCTCAAGAGGATGCGCTCTCCACAGGAAAGGCGAGAGGAACTCCAGGGTCGTGCCACCATTCCAGAGTCCCCCAGATGACTCAGTCCATTCCAGGAAACCTGTTTTCCCTGCACTGCCTCGAATTTCAAGCCGAGGATCGACTCACAACACGGTGGCACGTCGGACAGCCCTGTGGGAAAGCCTCGAGGAAAGCCACAGATCATTTGATCCACGCGAAGGGAAGAGTGACACTGCTGCTACAGCTCAGGAGGAAAGCCGCACCTGTCATGCCCCCACTCGAGACGTGGACTGACTCACCTGGGGAGACTCCAGAAGTACCCCAAGATCCATGACAGCACTGGAGAGGAATCCTCAGGTTCCGGTACTGACTCCACACAAGGTGTTAGTCCCCGGCATCGACAGGGACGAGTGGAATCCCGGAGAGGCCCCGAGCAACTCGCATGGGGACTGGCCTTTCCTGAGGCCACCAGAGCGGGTCCCCCATCGTAAGTCGAGAGCACTTCCAAAACTCGAGAAAAATCCAGGAGATCTGCCCGTCCATGCGAGATGAGGCCCATTCCACTGAGGCGTCTCGAGGCTAATCACAACTAACCTGTGGAACTTCCAAAGGGTCCTTCACACCCTTGCTGCAACTCAAGAAGTTCCCCGACTATACCCGTCTCCACTCGAGAGGAAGCACGAGAGTTCCCGCCCACATCCAGAGGAGCCCCGTTTCCGCCTCCTAGCTCGAGAGGAGGGATCCTTTCCCTGCGTGGTCTGGGAAAGAATTCCCGGCGTTCCCGTCGCATCTCAAGAGGAGGGCGCTCTCCACAGGAAAGGCAAGAGGAACTCCAGGGTCGTGCCACCATTCCCAGAGTCCCCAGATGTCTCAGTCCATTCCAGGGAAACCTGTTTTCCCTGCACTGCCTCGACTTTCAAGCCGAGGATCGACTCACACGACGGTGGCACGTCGGGACAGCCCTGTGGGAAAGCCTTCGTGGAAAGCCTCTAGGGAAGCCTCGAGGGAACGCCACAGATCCCTTGATCCACGCGAAGGGAAGCGGGACACTGTTGCTACAGCTCGGAAGGAAAGCGCACGTGCATGCCCCCACTCGAGACGAGGACTGACTCCCCTGGGGTGACTCCAGAACTACCCCAAGATCCATCTCAGCACTGGAGAGGAATGCTCAGGTTCCGGCACCGACTCCACACAAGATCTTAGGCCCCGGCATCGACGGGAGAGGAATCCCGAGAGGCCCCCGAGCAACTTGCATGGGGACTGGCCTTTCCTGAGGCCATCCAGAGCGGGTCCCTGAGGTCCCCGTCGTAAAGTCGAGAACCCCTCCGCAACTCGAGAAAATCGAGGAGGTTCTCCCCTCCAGGCGAGATTGAGGCCATTTGTGCTGAGGCGTCTCGTGGCTAATCACACCTAACCTCTGGAACTTCCAAAGGGTCCTTCACACCCTTGCTGCAACTCAAGAAGTTCCCCGACATACCCGTTCTCCACTCGAGAGGAAGCACGAGAGTTCCGCCAATATCCAGAGGAGACCCGTTTCCGCCTCCTAGCTCGAGAGGAGGGATCCTTTCCCTGCGTGGTGGGGAAAGAATTCCCTGGCGTTCCCGTCGCATCTCAAGAGGAGGCGCTCTCCACAGGAAAGGCGAGAGGAACTCCAGGGTCGTGCCACCATTCCCAGAGTCCCCCAGATGTCTCAGTCCATTCCAGGGAAACCTGTTTTCCCTGCACTGCCTCGACTTTCAAGCCGAGGATCCACTCACACCACCGGTGGCACGTGGGACAGCCCTGTGGGAAAGCCTCCTGGAAAAGCCTCGTGGGAAAGCCTCGAGGGAAAGCCACAGATCCCTTGATCCACGCGAAGGGAAGCGTGACACTGCTCCTACAGCTCGGGAGGAAAGCACACGTGCATGCCCCCATTCAAGACGAGAACTGACTCCCCTGGGGAGACTCCAGAAGTACCCCAAGATCCATGTCAGCACTGGAGAGGAATCCTCAGGTTTCAGGACCGACTCCACACAAGGTCTTAGGTCCACAGCATCGACAGGAGAGGAATCCCGAGAGGCCCCCGAGCAACTCGCATGGGCACTGGCCTTTCCTGAGGCCACCAGAGCGGGTCCCTGAGGTCCCGGTCGTAAAGTCGAGAGCACCTGCCGCAACCTCGAGAAAATCCAGGAGGTTCTCCCCTCCAGGCGAGATGAGGCCCATTTCCGTGGAGGTGTCTCGAGCCTAATCACACCTAACCTCTGGAACTTCCAACGGGTCCTTCACACCCTTGCTGCCAACTCAAGAAATTCCCGACATATTCGTCTCCACTCGAGAGGAAGCACGAGAGTCCCACCCCCATCCAGAGGAGCCCCGATTCTGCCTCCTACCTCGAGAGGAGGGATCCTTTCCCTGCGTGGTCCGGAAAGAATTCCCGGCGTTCCCGTCGCATCTCAAGAGGAGGCGCTCTCCACCAGGAAAGGCGAGAGGATCTCAGGGTCGTGTCACCATTCCCAGAGCCCAAAGATGTCTCAGTCCATTCCAGGAAATCATGTTTTCCCTGCACTGCCTCGACTTTCAAGCCGATGATCGACTCACACCACGGTGGCACGTGGGACAGCCCTGTGGGTAAGCCTCGTGGGAAAGCCTCGAGGGAAAGCCACAGATCCTTGATCCACGCGAAGTAAAGCGTGACACGGCTGCTACAGCTCGGGAGGAAAGCGCAGGTGCATGCCCCCACTCTAGACGAGGACTGACTCCCCTGGGGAGACCCCAGAAGAACCCCAAGATCTATGTCAGCACTGGAGAGGAATCCTAAGTTCCCGGCCCCGAATCCACACAAGGTCTTAGGCCCCGGCATCGACGGGAGAGGAATCCGAGAGGCCCCCGAGCAACTCGCATGGGGACTGGCCTTTCCTGAGGCCACCAGAGCGAGTCCCTGAGCTCCCCGTCGTAAGTCGAGAGCACCTGGCTGCAACTCGAGAAAATCCAGGAGGTTCTCCCCTCTAGGCGAGATGAGGCCAATTTCCCGCTGAGGCGTCTCGACGGCTTAATTACAGCTAACATCTCGAACTTCCAAAAGGGTCCTTCACTCCCTTGCTGCAACTCAAGAAGTTCCCCGACATTCCCGTATCCACTCGAGAGGAAGCACGAGAGTCCCGCCCACATCCAGAGGAGCCCCGTTTCCGCCTCCTAGCTCGAGAGGTGGGATCCTTTCACTGCGTGGTCTGGAAAGAATTCCCGGCGTTCCCGTCGCATCTCAAGAGGAGGCGCTCTCCACAAGAAAGGCGAGAGGAACTCCAGGGTCGTGCCACCATTCCCAGAGTCCCCCAGATGTCTCAGTCCATTCCAGGCAACCTGTTTCTCCTGCACTGCCTCGACCTTCAAGATGAGGATCGACTCACACCACGGTGGTCACGTGGGACAACCCTGTGGGAAAGCCTCGTGAAAAGCCTCGTGGGAAAGCCTCGAGGGAAAGCCACAGATCCCTTGATCCACGCGAAGGGAAGTGTGACACTGCTGCTACAGTTGGAGAGGAAAGCGCCCGTGCATGCCCCCACTCGAGACGAGGACTGACTCCCCTGGGAAGACTCCAGAAGTACCTCAAGATCCATGTCAGCACTGGAGAGGAATCCTCAGGTTCCGGCACCGACTCCACACAAGGTCTTAGGCCCCGGCATCGACGGGAGAGGAATCCTGAGAGGCCCCCGAGCTAACTCGCATGGGCCCTGGCCTTCCCTGAGGCCAGCACAGCGGGTCCCTGAGGTCCCCGTCGTAAGTCGAGAGCACCTGCTGCAACTCGAGAAAATCCAGGAGGTTCTCCCTCCAGACGAGATGAGGCCCATTACCGCTGAGGCGTCTCGAGGCTAATCACACCTAACCTCTGGAACTTCCAAAGGGTCCTTCACACCCTTGCTGCAACTCAAGAAGTTCCCCGACATACCCGTCTCCACTCGACAGGAAGCACGAGAGACCCGCCCTCATCCAGAGGAGCCCCGTTTCCGCCTCCTAGCTCGAGAGAAGGGATCCTTTAACTGCGTGTTCGGGAAAGAATTCCCGGCGTTCCCGTCGCAACTCATGAGCAGGCGCTCTCCACAGGAAAGGCGAGAGGAACTCCAGGGTCGTGCCACCATTCCCCTAGTCCCCCAGATGTCTCAGTCCATTCCAGGGAAACCTGTTTTCCCTGCACTGCCTCGACTTTCAAGCCGAGGATCGACTCACACCACGGTGGCACGTGGGACAGCCATGTGGCAAAGCCTCATGGGAAAGCCTCGTGGGAAAGCCTTGAAGGAAAGCCACTGATCTCTTGATCCACGCGAATGGAAGCGTGACACTGATGCTGCAGCTCGGGAGGAAAGCGCACGTGCAAGCCCCCACTCGAGACAAGGACCGACTCCCCTGGGAGACTCCAGAAGTATCCCAAGGTTCATGTCAGTACTGGAGAGGAAGCCTCAGGCAGGCACCGACTACACAAGGTCCTAGGCCCCGGCATCGACTGGACAGGAATCCCGTGATGCCCCGGAGAAACTCGCATGGGGAATGGCCTTTCCTGAGGCCACCAGAATGCGTCCCTGAGGTCCCCGTCTTAAGTCGAGAGCACCTGCCGCATCTCGAGAAAATCCAGGAGGTTCCCCCTCCAGGCGAGATGAGGCCCATTTCTGTTGAGGCGTCTCGAGGCTAATAACACCGAGCCTCTAGAACTTCCAAAGGGTCCTTCACACCCTTGCTGCAACTCAAGAAGTTCCCGACATACCCGTCTCCACTGGAAAGGAAGCACGAGAGTCCCGCCCACATCCAGAGGAACCCCGTTTCCGCCTCATACCTCGATAGGAGGGATCCTTTCCCTGCGTGGTCGGGAAAGAATTCCGGCATTCCCGTCGCATCTCAAGAGGATGCGCTCTCCACAGGAAAGGCGAGAGGAACTCCAGGGTCGTGCCACCATTCCCAGAGTCCCCCAGATGACTCAGTCCATTCCAGGGAAACCTGTTTTCCCTGCACTGCCTCGAATTTTCAAGCCGAGATCGACTCACAACACGGTGGCACGTCGGACAGCCCTGTGGGAAAGCCTCGAGGGAAAGCCACAGATCATTTGATCCACGCGAAGGAAGAGTGACACTGCTGCTACAGCTCAGGAGGAAAGCGCACCTGTATGCCCCCACTCGAGACGTGGACTGACTCACCTGGGGAGACTCCAGAAGTACCCCAAGATCCATGACAGCACTGGAGAGGAATCCTCAGGTTCCGGTACTGACTCCACACAAGGGTTAGTCCCCGGCATCGAAGGGAGAGGAATCCCGAGAGGCCCCCGAGCAACTCGCATGGGACTGGCCTTTCCTGAGGCCACCAGAGCGGGTCCCCCCATCGTAAGTCGAGAGCACTTCCCAAAACTCGAGAAAATCCAGGAGATCTGCCGTCCATGCGAGATGAGGCCCATTTCCACTGAGGC
>NW_017195157.1:0-30929 GCF_001704415.2 Capra hircus
AAGGAGAGATGATACTGTCTAGGTCAGTATTTTATGAGAGGCAATTTTAAACCTTTTGAAAATAATGCTTTGATGCATGAAAATATTTTCTTTCCTATAAACTCTCTTCAAAAAACTTCCCTCTGAGTTACTGAACTTCCCTGGGATAAAACAAGTTATTCTCATTCAGAACATTTAGCATTAAGACTTAAATGTATCTGTGGTCAACATTTCAATTTTATTTAATTTGAAAAAAAAAAAAGTGCACACCCTCACTCACTAAGAACTGTTGGTTGTCTGCCAGTCTTAGTAAGGACTTTTGTATCATCGGCTTTTCTCATGCTCATCTTCCCTTTTTGTCCTATTGCTTCCGGCACTGGGGGATTGAAAACGCGAAAAGTCAGGAGTTAAAAATGCAGCAACATGTGTCCCCACATTGAGTCGGCAGTGGCTGCTTTTTTATTGGTTGGAATATTTGCATCTAATATTAAGTAGTGGGGTTCCCTGAGTAGCTCAGCAGTAAAAACTGCCGGAAATGTCAGAGATATGGTGTTTAATCCCTGGGTCAGGAAGATCCCCTGATGAAAGAAATTGACCCACTCAGTTTCTTTGCCTGGAAAATCCCATGGACAGGGAATTGTGGTGCCTACCAGTCCATGGAGTTGCAAAAGAGGTTGCAACCACAACTAGTGACCTAAACAGGAGCAGTAGGTATAAGTACTTATACAAGGTTTGCTTTGTTCCCAATCTACTGTGTCAACAACAGAGTGTGTGCTGACATGAACCTTAATTTTCAATTCCTTCTAACAGTTATCAGCTAAGTTCAATCCCTGTCTGCATCCAACTTGCTTGTCTTGTTTCTCCCCCTAAACTTTACCATTGTCCCTTCCAGGTTCTGTAATAATTTTGTCCTGTAGTACAAAAATATATAATTTGTACTGTAGTACAAAGTTTCTTGTATATTTGAGTCCCTTCAGCAAGGAATACATACTCATAAAGTTATGGACAATGAGAGGCACTTTTTTAACTCCTCAATTTAAAATAAAAACATAATACAGTATCAAGTATGTTTAGATGATTTATAAATTTGTAAATTTGTAATAATTCTCTTCAAGTCACTTAGTCATTTATCTCACATATCTCTTTAGAACCAAGAACATGAGCAGGTATGAATTACCTGTTTAAATATCTGTACTGGTTTTCCCTAGAACACTTTCTATGCCAGCTAGATATTAAAGTCTGATGGATAAATAATACAGTAGTCTAAGGCATAAAGTGACAGTCTTCTCCCCTTGCACATACTCATACCAAAATTCTATTTGTCTTTCTCCCTTCAAAATTCAGAGAGAAGAACCAGTCTAATGCCTCCATCCCATCCTCCGAAACAAGAGTGAAAGGATTACATCCTATGGTAAATACTGACATGTGGTTGCCAAGAGAAAATTCTATTTTATATATGTCCCCATCCACACCACCCCTCCACACCAATGTTGTATATACACCAATCTCTCTTACACAAGGTTTTCAAACCAGTCCCAAGGTCTTTAGTTCCTGGGTTTCTGGGAATAGACACATCAATAATCATTTTCTCTTTGAATTTAGCCTTAGAATTTGTTTTGATGTTTTCAATAATGGGCTCTATCCATTCTTAGAATCTCAACTGGTATTTTGCTTCATTCCTTTTATGTAATATAGTACTTTGTGGGTGTATGGACATTTCTGTTAGATCAGAAGGGGAATTGGGGCCGAAATTTATTGGAAGGCTTACTGAAGTGGCAGAAATCAACATTTCTCAAATATAGAAAAATATGTTATGACTTTGTAAGAATATATGATGAAGAATACATGTTTTTCTGAGCTTTGTTTCATGTTTTAAGCATGAAGGACTGGCAAGAAAAGCCTTTATGTTTTAGTAAATAAGAAAAATGGGCAATTTTAACCATATGTGAAGAATTTAAAATCACAGATAGTTTTATGACTTAAATATATTAATTTGTCAAAACAAAAATTGTATAGAGGAAGACCAGTAAGCTTAGGAAGTAATCAGTCTCTTCCCTCTAAATAGAAATGCAACTGGCCCCTGTTCTTAAGCCTCATAGGGCCTGAATGACTTGAATGTGTTTATTGTCAAACCCCACGTGAAGAGGAAATGATTACAAATTGCAAATTTATAAATCATCTCAACATGCTTGATGCTGTGTTATGTTTTTGTTTTAAACTGAAGAGTTAAAAATGTACCTTACTGTTCATAACTTTATTGAGTAATATATTGATTATAAAGATAGATACATTTTCACAGCTAAAGCATAAACAGCACTAAAACATAAATGCTTAGAAAGTTAGTGATCTGCCTATTTAATCTATCATCAAATACCACCATTATCACCACACCAGACTCTTGAATTATATTAGTGTTTAAAAAAGGCAAGCAGGTCATATTTAAAATCATGTATTTATAAAATTCAGTTCTTTTGAGTGATCACAAAAGTCACATGTAGGTATCAGTTAAATTAAAAAATAAATGTACGTGATTTCAACCTCTAACATTTTTAGAGTTAAATGCAAATAAGTTTATGAACAGAATTTAAATATTCCAAATCTGTTAACAAGCACTTAGCATATATTATATATATATATACATATGTGCCAAAAACAGTTAAATATTTTTAATATTTTAAGCACACGTTACATGAGACACATCCTAAGGATTCTTTTTAAACAGAACAGCGATACTTAATTTGGAAACTCCAGTCACTATAACATTTTAAGAATAATTTTTGTTAATTTTATTATTTTCTGAAAATAATGACATATGTCTTTAGTAGGATATATTGTGCTTAATGATTTGCTGTACTACATAATGAAATACATTTTTTATTTTAAAAAGGATCGTTTAGATCTTTTTGCTTCATATTGCCTTCTAAAACATTCTTCAGTTATAATAATCAGGTTAGATTAGAAGGGAATAGCAATCTACTCCAGTATTCTTGTCTGGGAGAATTCTATGAACAGAGAAGCCTGGAGGGCTATAGTCCATGGGGTCTCAAAGAGTCAGACACAACTGAGCAACTAACACTTTCTTCTTTCTTTCTTTCCTGAGGTGGTTGAGTTAAAATAAGTTTTATTAAAATGTATGATTAAATTAAATCATATACCAAGTGAAACTCATTCCACTAGCATTCAAGCAGCATCTACTTATTTATGGTTTTCTCTCTGAAATCTGTTATATAGAACTAAATTACAGACAGGTATAACACATATGCAATCTTCTAATGTACAATGGCTTATGCTTTTCCAGTAACTTCACAATTTTTGATGGCTATAGTAAAGTATCTCTTACCTTTAATTGATCTCATACACATGAATTTCCATTTAGAAAGCTTTTACCCTTAGCACATGAAGCATTTTAAAATTTCCTTGATGAAATGCAATAGAATAATACAATTCAAGTAGGGCAGATTCGTTATATACACCAAGTGGAAGTAGCGTAAAAAAAAAAAAAAGATTTTACTCTGAACCAGCATATTGATTTCTAGGAATTAATTGCACTAAGAGTTAATACTTCTAAAGATAGAAAAAAAGCAGTTGTTTACAGCCTAATTTTATGTATTACACAAAGTTATTTTTACCGATAGGACTAAGAGCTTATCTGCTGAGGATATTTAAATGTTTTTTATGTAATTAATACATTGTTGAAAACACCATCTTCTTATAATGATATACTTAAAAACATATATTTTAATGAGTATTAGTCTCTAGTGTTTTAACATGTTTTACCTGGAACATAAGCCAAAATCTCTCAGAGGCATCAATTAAAAATATTCCAGTTCTTCTGGCAGAGTATTATAAAAAATATTCAAGTTTTTCGCTAGCTCCCTAATGTCAGCCACACTGATTTTCAAAGTTTATTTTGAATTTAAGTGTATTTTTCCCTTCATGTCCTTTTTTTAACCCCTGCTTCTATTAAAATCTTTAGTCCCACCTAACCTTAGTTCAGAGTAGTTGAGAAGTGTCAGTATGTAGCCAAAATAAATATTTAAAATGAGCTTTTTTGTTCAGATCAGGTTGCTATCATGTGAGTCACAGTTTCTTGATATTTTGTATAAAGGGAACCCTCCCCCATGACTTGCGGTCATGTTGGCCTTGTGGTGGTATAGAAAGAGTGAGCTGAGCCTATGTCATGTTGCAGCTCTTTCATCCTGTCTGAGAATCAAATCCTTACCTAGAAATGGGTAGTAGCAATGTTATAAGCATATTAGAGATGAGTCTGTGGGTCAGCATCAAAATGAGAAGGTTATGTGGTTCATATAAAGATGCCAACAGATACCTTTAAAGAACATATAATACCTTTAAAAAAACATACATTTATTAATGACAAATGATATAAGTGTTCTAGATGTTCTGAAAGCAAAAGAAATCATAACATGTAACTCATCTGAGCAAGCCAGATTCAAAGAACTCTATTAATCCTTTAGAATGCACATCAACTGATGAGGTAGCACACGAGGAGTATAATTAAGCCACACCCAGATACACACACACACACACACAGATTCTAGTCTTTTTCTCTGGATTGTCTTGTTTTTGCCATTTAGACTCTTCCCACCTCTTTAATCTGGCCTGCTTTCCATACGTAATTCAGTACAGACTGCAAGTATTTAATGGCAGGCAGAGTGAATTTTTGAACAATTTCCAAGTCCTTCTTACACTTCCTATTCCTTAGCAGAACCTTGCCTTAGTCCTGCTGGAAGCTATATAAAACTTTTTAAAAAACACTGACATATTTTGATTTACTGGCTAGGCTCCTTTATGTGAACCATAAAAATATTGTCTTTATTGTAATATTTTTAAACCAAATTTGGTGAAAGCAAGAAAAATATGGGTATACTTTTAATTGAAATTTAACTTACACAAAAGCCATCTCCAGTAAAAATGTGTACATGTGGCATTGTTTTCTATATCACGACAAACTCTTAGCATAGTATAATTTGTTCATAAACACTTTTAATCCTGATGGAGAAATTAAAGGTAGGAATATCATTGCCAATTTGTCACTATGTGCTTTGTATTGAACTTTTATAGTATTTTGCCCTTTCTTTCTCTGCCTAATTGAAATACGGATACACTAAGCTTCCGAGCATGATTAATGGGATTTGAGGTAGGAGTAGGGATTTTGTGTTTATGTTCAAAACCTGACTGAATAAGTGACATAAAGAGCATTATGAACATCATCTCTTCAAAACCTGATCCATGCTCCTAGAACCTTGAGCTTTTTTCCCCCCTGATATTGTGTCAATTAGAGCTTTTAGATTTTTTTTTTTCTTTTTGTACACAGGCAGGCATGGGGAGGAAGGATAAACACAGATTTTTAAATTGTGCTCAGTGGCATTTAAGAAGAGGAAGGCATCCAACACAGAATGTTAGAGAGCATCTTAGGACATATCAATCAGTTCAATTGCTCAGTCATGTCTGAATCTTTATGACACCATGGACTGCAGCACAGCAGGCATTCTTTTCATCACCAGCTCCCAGGGCTTGCTCAAACTCATTTCCATTGGGTCGCTGATGCCATCCAACCATCTCATCCTCTCTCATCCCTTTTTCCTCCTGCCTTCAATCTTTTCTAGCACCAGATCTTTTCCAGTGAGTCAGTTCTTCTCATCAGGTAGCCAAAGTATTGGAGGTTCATCTTCAGCATCAGTCCTTCCAATGAATATTCAGGACTGATTTCTTTTAGGATGGACTGGTTGGATCTCCTTGCAGTTCAAGGGACTCTCAAGAGTCTTCTCTAACACCACAGTTCAAAAGCATCAATTCTTTGGTGCTCAGCCAAAGACATGTTTATTGTGCAGTTACATTAGATGGAGAAAGCCCATGGAACCTAGGTCCTAGAGAGGTGTAAATCAAAGCTTTACTCTGTTTCAATTTTTTTGTGTGTGTGTGTGTATCACACATTCATGCTAAATTACAGTGTTGGAACCTCTGTCATAGTTAAGAAGGCAAGATATATGAGTCAAAATACTGACTCCTAATATAAAAATTTATTATGATGAGAAGCCAGGTACAAAAAGTCAGTTCCTACAGAGAAACAAAACCACCATCAGGTATCTCATAAAAATGTGGTAGAAGGAGATGCTGACAATTTTCTGCAGATGAAGTCAGAATGCCCAGAAATTATCCATAGAGTATTACTATTTATGTATCGTGATTAAAATTTCATTTAATGTTAAGTGGCATTTGTGTTATTTTATTGATTGCCAGTAACATTCTAAGATCAGTTGCAATTTCTTTTCCACCTTGGTTTCACAAAACCCTGTGTTACAAGTAAGAGGTCCTGTATGTCCACTTTTGTATTTTTCCTAACACATTGTGTCCTGTTGAAACTTGACCTAGCACTGAGAATACAACTCTCCCAGTGAAAGGACTAGAGCTTGGATCATTTTAGAAGGCAACAAGGGAGGGTGTCAGATGGTTCTCTTTGTGGGAAAGAACTAGGATCAAAATGGGAAAGGGAGTTTGATAAGAAAGAAAAAGAGGATATTAAGGCTGAGAGGATTCAAAAGAATTATCAGGACATTTCTTCTCATTTTGCTAATGCTAACTTTGACCTTTGGAAGTGTTTATAACCCACAAAAGAAGAAAATCTTGTCATTGTTTTATAGTAACAAAAGTTTCACTTTTATACTTTCTTCTGGGATTATCTTTATGGAAAAGCCTGTAGGAAATGCTGTTAATGCAAAGGCAAGCATATTTCTATTTAGTTTAGTTCTGCTTCTGCAGCAGTGCCTTTATGTGTCAGCAGAAACCCACAGTCTGAGCAAGGCTAAGTTTTAGAAACCTGCTAATGCAGAAATATGAGTGAAAGAACATAGAATGGGATGCAAATTTTTTCCAGTGTGGAAAATGCCCTGAAATTGAGAAACTTAAGCCTCTGACAATGAAAAGATGACATGGGAAACATTAAATAGATTAATAGAGAAAGGAAATAAAAATGAGAAAAATACTGAAAACTTATTTGGAAAAGTTTTGCTTTCAAGTATAAGTAAGCTAAAGTTACATAAAAGTCACTTTGACAAAACATGAATGGGGCAATGCCTACTAGTTTCCATGTATATTCCTTAAAAAAAAAACTCACATTATCAAAACAATTGTTATAATAGGCAAATTCACTTATCGAATAGAAATATTTAGTCCGATTTTTATTAAAGTAGAATGAAGGCATAAAGAGAAAAGGAAAGACAGATAAGCAGAGCTAAAAAGCAACAGATGAAGGAATGACAGGAAGGAGAGAGGGAGGAGGAAAGAAGACCAAAAAAAGGAAAGAAAAAGAAGAAGAGAAAAGAAAGAAGATAGAGGAAGAATATAAACACGAAATAAAATCAGGATAAGAAAGTTAGGAAACAGCACCACGGTTCTTTTTCTCCTTTTCTCTTTCCAATGCCCAGTATATAAGCAAACAATATGAAAATGTATTCAGTCCAATTTTAGGACATAGCCTGACCCAGAATATAAATAAGGAAAAGTGACCACTGAATTACTCTTTAAAATTGAAATTAAAATGATGTATATTTTAAAATAATAACACCATTTCATTGATTTCAGAGAACAGGAAGTAGATGCTATACCCCCTAAATACTAATCCTTTGTGAAGATGAATTCACTTTACCAAAATCCTATTACATCATTTAAACTTTCATTAATGTGTTGCAATTAAAGTCATGATACTTTGTTTTTTAAAATGTATAATAGCACTTATCTTAACTAAAATATGTTATATGCATTTGACACAGAAATTCCATTAAGCATGAAAATCAATTTAAAAACCAGGATACATTTATATATATAATTAATGTTCAGAAAATTTAGGGCTATTAAAAATAAAATTCAGGCCTTAGGTTTGCTTAGGGTATATTGAGTCTTAGAGATTTTGGAGCTTTAGTAAATAAGTATCTTCGTAAGCAATATTAATGTTCTTAGAGACAATGTAGCATACAAATGTTTATACATTTTCCTTATCTTTTTGTTTCTCCAAAAGCATCTTCTCAGAGTAGTGCGGAGAAGTGCAGTTATGGTATTACTCACACAGTGAAGGGTACCTTTTATAATATTCATAGAATGGGTGGGAGATATAATGAGAAAGTGAGAGGAAAGATATGAGAAATTAGATTTACCTTGCATGCCACTTGATTTAAAGGAGGTTCCTGGAGCCCTCTGCCTTGCAGGATTTAATGACTGCACTTGAATTTGATGATAAAGGCATAACAGCAAATTAGCAATGCCTGTCATGGGGAAGGGAAGTAAGATGAACATTTTGTGTGGATAGGCAATTTACATCCCAGTACGAGTGGTAGGTAGACAGGCATAAAGGAGAACTGCATAACTGACTCCCAAGTTAATAGAAATTTTCAAGACCCTGCTGTCTTCATCTCACATTTAAACACGTGACCTCTTCAGTAGCGAATTCTATTGTTTTTATACATCATGATTCTTCTTCCCTAGTCATGTATGTTTGACCTAGGCATGAGAAAATGAAATTTCTCTCCTTGGGAAGAGAAAGATAACATGAGAGAGGACATCTCTTCAGATGAAAGAATATGTAATATGCAAAAATAGAAACTGCTGATGTCCATCATTTCCAAGATGTAGAGAGAAGAAGGGAAAAATATGTATTTGAAGCTTCAAGTTGCATATAAAGAGAAGAATAAAATAGAGAGAAGCAGAAGTCAAAGGGAGAAACCTTATAGATGTCACTGTTTGTTTTAGCTTAGTTTTTTTTTTAACACGACTTGTATTTTCATTAGAATTACTATTGTTTTCTTAAGCTTGCTCCAGCAGTTATTCACTTTCTTTTTGCAATGAAAATTACTGCACAATAAAATAAATGAGTATAAAGTAGAATGTGGAGAAGGTTTTTCTTCCAATCTTTGAAGAAAGAAACAATATGTTTGTTAGGGAATTTAGAAATATTAACATAAATATAAGACACATGACAAAATCAGTCTTTGGCTATCAAGAATCAGGAAGGTTGAAGCTGACTCATATTTTTGTCTTAAAAGTATGCTTTTTCACATCAACTAGAGGAAACTCAGAACTTCGTTATTTCCCCCTTTGTCTCTTGTTTACTTATCCTCTGTCACTACAGATGTGAGTATTTTGTTTCTATCTTCCACATCTTGGAAAATATAATGATTAACATATATCAAGTTAGCATGTTACTTGTTCATTTATGTGGAGAAAGGATGCTCTTTCTATCACTTCCTTTTCCAGTCTCCCAGGAAAGGAAGTCATAGTG
This sequence comes from Capra hircus, assembly GCF_001704415.2. Classification (NCBI taxonomy): domain Eukaryota; kingdom Metazoa; phylum Chordata; class Mammalia; order Artiodactyla; family Bovidae; genus Capra; species Capra hircus. The sequence goes on from NW_017195157.1 coordinate 9,272, forward strand.
ACCTTATCTCAATCCACCAACATCCTTGGTCTATAGCCAGTTCTTTGCCTTCCTTTGCAGATCTCCATGTAACTAATGTAAGTCACACCAGTGTTTGGAGAAGGGGTGAGAATTGCCGAATTTTTCATGTCAATGTAGTGGAACCCTCCAATTCCCAGTAGATCTAACATTTTGGCAACTGTTTCTGCATTTACAAAATTTCTCAAATCTAAAAATAACACACTGTGAAAGAAAAATGCACGTTTTGGTTTCTTCTTTCAAGATTTTAGAGGGAAAATAATCACAATTTTAACACTTTAACCACAAACACTGGTACTTTCCTGGCAGTTTGGTGGTTAAGGCACTGTGCTTCCAAGGTAGGAGGTGCACACTGGATCCCTAGGCACGGGGCTAAGATCTCACACGTGGCATGGCCAAAAAATATTACACACACACACACAAAAACTAATAAACACATACAATAAATTGCATGCTGAAGAGCAGCTACTAAAAATTCATTTAAAGGCCCAGAATTCATTTAATACTGGGTAGTTCCTGTGCAATTCTGTGTTATCTAATAATAAATGCATTTAATTATCATTCCTCTTTTATTTTTCCACAACCTTTGGATTATTATATTTCAGTATAAACAAAAAAAATATAGAAAACTGGAAAGAAATATAAATATTTAGAAAATATGAGCACTACATATTTTTATGTCTCCTCATGGTACCTTTCCAAAAGTATTAAATTAAGTAAGTGCTTTAACAAGTAAATGTAAATGAGAGGCAATATTATTGGAGTTACTTTGTAAAAAATGAATTATTTCCATATGAAACTTCTCCCAATATTAGCACTAATGTATCCATAAGCAATATTCATAAAAAACAATAAATAGTATTTAAGAAATCATTATTTATCTAGAGATATATTCAAAATAAAAACATGTACTTCTATTTTAATCATCAAAACCTAAAACTTTATTTATTAGTGAGTTCCTCCTTAAAGCTTAGAAGCCTGGTGTGCTGCAGTCCATGTGATTGCAAAGAGTAGGACCTGACTGAGCTACTGAATGGAACTGAACTGAAAGTCTTTTGCTAAAAGGATATTTTGGGTTTATTTTTTTGCTAAAAGAAAGAAGAGACCATTTAAGAAATCTAATGCAAGGGAAATAAATCCATGAACAGAAAAGAGACTATAAAAATACAATGTTTATGATTGACAAGCTATAGGTAAAATTAGCAGTTGAGAACAAAGAAGTAATCCGTGATTTCTCTCAAGATCATCAATGGCATCACCTAAATACTTATAAACTCAATTGTTTATCTCAAGTCGAATGTTTGCTTTGGATTCTAGAATGAAATGCTGTGCAGTCACTAAGTCATGTCCGACTCTTTGTGACCACATGTACTGCAGCATGCGAGGCTTCCCTGTCCTTCACCACATCCAGGAATTGCTCAGATTCATGTCCATTGAGTCAGTGATGCTATCTAATTGTCTCATCCTCTGCCACCACTTTCTCCTTTCACCTTCAGTCTTACCCAGAATCAGGGTCTTTTCCAGTGAGTCAGCTCTTCACATCACATGACCAAATTATTGGTGCTGCAGCTTCAGCATCAGTCCTTCCGATAAATATTCAGGGTTGATTTCCTTTAGGTCTGAATGGTTTAATCTCCTTGCTGTGCAAGGGATGCTCAAGCGTCTTCTCCAGAACTACAATTCAAAAGCACTAATTCTTTGGTGCTCAGCCCTTTCTATGGTCCAACTCTCACATCTGTACATGACTACTAGAAAAACCATAGCTTTGATTATATGGACGTTTGTCCAAAAGTGATGCCTCTGATTTTTAATATGTTGTCCAGGTTGTCATAATTTTCCTCCCAAGGAGCGAGCATCTTTCAATTCCTTGGCTGTAGTCACCATCTGCGGTGATTTTGGAGCCTAAGAAAATAAAGTCTGTCACTACTTCCAATTTTTCCCCTTCTGTTCACGATGAAGTGATGAGATTGGATGCCCCAAGCTTGGATTTTTAATGTTGAGTTTCAAGCCAGTTTTTCCACTCTCCTCCTTCACCATCATCAAGAAGTTCTTTAGATCCTCTTCATTTTCTTCCATCAGAGTGGTATCATACCACTCTAATACCAGGTTGCTGGTATTTCTCTTGGCAATCTTCATTCCAGCTTGAGCTTCATCCAGTCCAGAATTTCACATGATGTATTCTACACAGAAGTTAAATAAGCAGGGTGACCGTATGCAGCCTTGACATTCTCCTTTCCCAATTTTGAACCAATCAGTTGCTCCATGTGATTCTAACAGTTGCTTCTTGACCCTCATGCAGGTTTTGCAGGAGACAGGTAAGGTGGTCTGGTACTCCCGTCTCTTTAGGAGTTTTCTGCAATTTCTTATGCTCCACACAGTCAAAGGCTTCAGCTTAGTCAGTGAAGCAGAAGTATATATATTTCTGGAATTTCCTTGCTTTTTACATGATCCAATGAATGTTTGCAACTTGATCTCTGATTCCTCTGCCTTTTCTAAACCCAGCTTGTACATCTGGAAGTTCTTGGTTTATATACTGCTGAAGCCTGTAATTCTGAGAGAGATAGGAATACCAGACCACCTGACCTGCCTCTTGAGAAATCTGTATGCAGGTCAGGAAGCAACAGTTAGAACTGGACATGGAACAACAGACTGGTTCCAAATAGGAAAAGGAGTATGTCAAGGCTGTATATTGTCACCCTGCTTATTTAACTTCTATGCAGAGTACATCATGAGAAACGCTGGACTGGAAGAACCACAAGCTGGAATCAAGATTGCCGGGAGAAATATCAATAACCTCAAATATGCAGGTGACACCACCCTTATGGCAGAAAGTGAAAAGGAACTAAAAAGCCTCTTGATGAAGTGAAAGAGGAGAGTGAAAAAGTTGGCCTAAAGCTCAACATTCAGAAAACGAAGATCATGGCATCTGGTCCCATCACTTCATGGGAAATAGATGGGGAAACAGTGGAAACAGTATCAGACTTTATTATTTTGGGCTCTAAAATCACTGCAGATGGTGACTGCAGCCATGAAATTAAAAGACACTTACTCCTTGGAAGAAAAGTTATGAGCAACCTAGATAGCATATTCAAAAGCAGAGATATTACTTTGCTGACTAAGTCCATCTAGTCAAGGCTATGGTTTTTCCAGTAGTCATGTATGGATGTGAGAGTTGGACTGTGAAGAAGGCTGAGTGCCGAAGAATTGATGCTTTTGAACTGTGGTGTTGGAGAAGACTCTTGAGAGTCCCTTGGACTGCAAGGAGCTCCAAGCAATCCATTCTGAAGGAGATCAACCCTGGGATTTCTTTGGAAGGAATGATGCTAAAGCTGAAACTCCAGTACTTTGACCACCTCATGCAAAGAGTTGACTCATTGGAAAAGACTCTGATGCTGGGAGGGGTTGGGAGCAGGAGGAGAAGGGGATGACCGAGGATGAGATGGCTGGATGGCATCACGGACTCAATGGACGTGAGTGTGAGTGAACTCCAGGAGTTGGTGATGGACAGGGAGGCCTGGCATGCTGCGATTCATGGGGTCGCAAAGAGTCGGACATGACTGAGTGACTGAACTGAACTGAACTGAAGCCTGTCTGGAAGGATTTTGTGCATAGCCTTACTAGCATATGAAATGAGCACAACTGTACAGTAGTTTGAACATTCTTTGGCATTGCCCTTCTTTGCGATTGGAATGAAAACTGACCTTTTCCAGTCCTGTGGCCACTACTGAGTTTTTCAAATTTGGTGACATATCCAGTGTTGCACTTGAACAGCATCATCTTTTAGGACTTGAAATAACTCAGCTGGAATTTTGTCACCTCCACTAGCTTTGTAGTAATGCTTCCTAAGGCCCACTTGATTTCAACTCTAGGATGACCAGCTCTAAGTGACTGACCACACCATGGTGGTTTTCCTGGTCATTAAGACCATTTTTTTGTATAGTTCTATGCACTCTTGCCACCTCTTAATCTCTTCTGCTTCTGTTAGGTTCTTTTTGTTTCTGTCCATCTTCGCATGAAATGTTCCCTTGGTATCTCTAATTTTCCTGAAGAGGTCTCATTTGTTGTTCAGTTGCCAAGTCGTGTCTGACTCTTTGTGACCCCATGGACTGCAGCATGCCAGGCTTCCCTGTCCCTCACCGTCTCCCAGAGTTTGCCTAACTTCACGTCCATTGAACAGGTGATGCCATCCAGCCACCTCATAGTCTGTTGCTATCTTCTCCTTCTACTTTCAATCTATCTCAGCATCAGGGTCTCTTTCAGCTAGTTGGTGCTTCCCATCAGATGACCAAAGTATTGGAGCTTCAGCTTCAGCATCAGCCCTTCCAATGAGTATTCAGCGTTGATTTCCGTTAAGATTGACTGGTTTGATCTTCTTGCTGTCCAGGGGACTCTCAAGTCTTCTCTAGCACCACAGTGTGAAAGCATCAATTCATGAATGCTCTGCTTTCTTTTTGGTCCAACCCTCACATCCATACATGACTACTTGAATATACGGACCTTTTTTGGCAAAGTGATATCTTAGGTGGTTAACACAGTGTCTAGGTTTCCTGCCAAGAAGCAATCATCTTCTAATTTCATGGCTTCAGTCACCATCCACTGTGATTTTTAGAGCCCAAGAACAGAATTCCTTCTTTTTTGTGTGTATTGCATATCAAACATTCATAAAATGCTGTTATTCAACCTTTTAACCATTCCCTAGTTCAGCTTCCTCCTCTCCATTTCAGCATCATTGAGTTGATCTCACGTTTATGTTTCATTTTAAGTTTTAAAATAACCAGTACCCTGTCTCCAACTTTTACTCTTTTAAGTCATTTCTCCAGAGTGCTGTCAGTATATTCTTTTCAAATAAAAACATAATCTTAGAATGACCTATTTATTTTATTTTTACCTTGATGAAAATACCACATTCTAACCGTACCTTACTTTTAATAGTGCTGTATTCATCTATCCATCCAGACTCATTGACTGATGTGGGTCTTTGCATTTTATATAGAGTTCTCCAAAAAGTTCAGAGAAACCAAATGAACTTTTTGGATAATCCTAAATTGTATCAGTACTGAACTACTTGTGGTTTCCTGAATTTTACCTTTCCTTACACTCTTGCAGCAGGCCCCTCTAGCTAACCTTTCAATGATCTGATTCAAACATCTTTTCTTTTTTCTCATAAATAGTTAATGGTTTATCAGTAAGTATTGTGTACATATTTCAATTATGGAAATAAATTATCTTAGTCCTATAATTAAAATACAAATAAATAAATATACATGTATACACAAATGCATACACTTATATATGTCTATATAGTACAGATCTAACTGAGTATACAAGAAGATATTACAGAACCTAGACTAGTGCCTAGTACCTCAAAGTCATTCAGAAAATTACATGAATGAATAGATGACTGGTGATATTTAAGTTTTATGCAAGTTCTGATAAATACTTAAGCTGTCACAAGGAGCAAGGATGAAGATGTAGAAACAGCACACTTGAGCCAATAATTCTAATAATTTGCCTAAGAATATCAGCAGAAAGAAGTGTGATTGTTAGTTGAAATAGAAATGGTAATACGAAAAACAAAGATGTATTCTCTAGACAGTGGGATTAAGTGTGAATATCAATAATGTTTACAAGATTGTACGTGTGCATGCTAAGTTGCTTCAGTCATGTCCAACTCTTTGCAGCCCTGTGGAGTGTAGCCTGCCAGGCTCCCCTGTCCATGGGATTCCCCAGGCAAGAATACTTGTGTGGATTGTCATGCCCTCTTCCAGGGAATCTTCCTGACCCAGGATTGAACCTGTGTCTCTTCTGTCTGCTTCATTGGCAGGCAGGTTCTTTACCACTAGCACCACCTGGGAAGCCCACAGGAATGTATAGTAAGTATTAAATACCAGATGTTAAAATGATTTATACAGATTCACATAAAAATAGTCAACTAATCTTTGATAAAGGAGCAAAAGATGTGCTGTTGAGAGAAGACAGTCTTTTCAACAGATGATGGTAGGATACCTAGACATTCTCCTACAAAATAATGACTCCAGATACAGTCCTTACACACTTCATAAGTATTAACTCAAAATGGATCAGATATAAATGTAAAACACAACACTATAAGATTCTTGAAAGATAACAAGAAAAAATTCTAGATAAACTTGATCATGACAATGACTTTATAGATAAAACACCAAAGTCATGACCCCTTGATAATAATAATTGATAAGCTGGACTTCATACAATTTTTATTTTCTCTGTGAAACATGGTGACGAGAGAATGAGAAGACAAGCCACAGACTGAGAGGAAATATTTACAAAAAAAAAAAAATTGGTAAAGGACTTCCAAAATATATAAACAACTCTTACAATTCATAACTGAGGAAACAACCTGATAAAAACCTATTAAAAATGGCCAAAAGGCCTGAACAATCACCTCATCAAAGAAAATTTATAGATGGCAAATGACCATATGAAAAGATGCTTTATGTCATAGTCGTTAGGAAAATACAAAGTGAAGCAAAAATGAGATACCACTCACGCCTATCAGAGTGGCCAAAATACAGAACTCGGACAGTACCAAATGCTGTCATAAGGATATGGAGTTTTAGGAATTCTCATTCAATGCTGGTAGAAATGCAAAATTATATGGCAACATTGGAAACCAGCCTGGCAGTTTCTTATAAAACAAACATTCTTTTTTCATATCATCCAGAAGTTGCATTTACTGGTTTTTATTTACTCAAATGAGTTTAAAGCATGTCCACACAAAAATTTGCACATGCATGTTGTATGTTATAGCAACTTCATTTATAATTGCTAAACCTTATAAGCAACCAAGGTGTTCTTCAGTAGGTGTATGGATAAATACATGATGGTGCATCCACCCAATGTAACATTATTTCATGTTAAAAATAAATGTGCTATCAAGCCATGAAAACACGAGAAGAGAACTAAATTGCATAATATGTAGTGAAAAAAGCCAGTTTGAATAGGCTGCATCATATATGATTCCAATTATATAACACCCTGGAAAGGCAAAACCATAGATACAGTTAACAGATAAGTGGCTGCCAGGGGCTTAGTGGGAGTGTGTGATGAACAGGCAAAACACAGAGGATTTATAAAGCAGATTATTATTTATAATAGTAAGAAATTATTCCATATCATACTCAGTGATAGATGTCACTATGCATTTGTCCATATCCATAGAACATGCAACAACCAAGAGCAAAGTGTGGACTCTGGCTGCTGATAATGATGTATCAGTATATGTTCGTCAGTATAACAAATGTATTGGTACAAATGTTGGTAGTGGGGGAGGCTGTGTGTGCATGGGAGTAGGGCGAATACAAATTTGCTCTTCAATTTTGCTGTAAATCTAAATCTGTTTTAAAAAAAATAGTCTGTTTAAAAGGAGAAAATATGATTTACAATTTTGTAAATGTAGTTTATTAAATTTAAAACAAAGGACTTTTGAGTGTCAGCACACAATTACCAATATGAATATTTTAAGTATTATTCTTGTCTTAAAAAGGCATTCAGATATATGAAATGTGATGCATTAAGTAATATATATTTCTCTATGACTGCATACACTCTTAAATTTCATAATATCCTGATGTCAGCATTTGAGTGTTAAATTTCATAAGGTTACATTTAGTAAAATCAAATTTCAAAAAATTCCAGGATTATTAATTATTTTAAGAATATTGTTTCTTCTTTAAGACTCAGCAGGTCTGTTTCCAAATTTATAAAAGTAAATATCTCATGCTAAAATGCTATTGAATGCTTAGATAATGTCAACATAAGTGTGAACATTTATACAAGTATTGAAATTTATATATATTTGATTGTTACAAATGGAGTGGTATCTGCATTTACCATTCCATGTTTCATTATGTAAGCTTAATTTTTGTAGGAAAATCTATTCAACATTGTTCTTCATGTTAGAATAATAAAATCTATAGAAACACCTTCAAACAGATCGTATAATAACCTATCAGTAACTGGAAGTTAAAACCATGAACAAAAAGGAAAACTTGTAGTGTTTTCAGTTTAAATAATATTTTTCTGGATGTTTCTAAACTAAACTGTAGAATATACTATGTATTTGCAAATTATATACGCATGAGATCCGAAACATCAGATAGTCAGATATGCAGATAGTATCACTAGCTTGTTAGCTAAATATTTTTGTTTTTCTTGTTTATCTATTTTATACATTATTGTGTATCCCACATTTAGAATCAAGTTTGATACATGGTAGACACTTGATATTTACCCAGTTAATGTGTAAATGAATATTTGAATATGTGAATGAATGTTTATAGTAAAAATAATTGACTCAAATGCCTAGTCTGACTTTTAGAATACAAACTCCCAAAATTTAAAATGAGATTTAAACCTGAAATTTCTAGGGAGACCATTTTAATTCAAATGTTAGCAATATGGCATCATATACATCAAAGAAAAACTCTGTTATCAAATTCCTAGACATGTTGGGCATAATAAAATCTCCTTTTGAGTGCATAGACAAGGTCATAATAAAGTAAAGTTTATTTTAAGGGCCAAAATGTAAAGTAGCAGAGAGGATAGCTAAAGAAGTCAGCGCTGTTCTCAGCACCTTAGCCCATACTCTAACACAGTAAGGAAAGCTAACTGATGCTTTAAATTATGTGCATATAAAACCTTGATAAAATAAATAAAATTTAATGTGTTTAAAGTTAAAAATTTTTGTAAGGAAAAAATAACAGAAAAAAGAAGAAAGGAAGGAAGGAGAAAAGAAGAAAAAAGAAAGAGGAGGGAAGGAAGGAATAAAAAGGGTACAAAGGATTAAAGAAGTGAAAGCTTGACAGGAAAAAGGAGAATAGTGTGCATGCTTGCCTTGTTTATAGTTTTCAGCTGAGGAAGGCGGCTTTGTTTTCATCATGCCTTCAGTGGCTGGCAGTGGGAACATAATATGTGACCTTCACCATTAGTAATTAGACATTATGGAACTCTTTTAATTAAATGCTCTTGCAGGTTATAATTTTTCTTAGAGCCGCAGTTGGGCATGGATGACCTCAGGGAATTCCCCAGGATTTTTATCTCATTATTATTATTTCACTCTGAAAGGTGTTTGCCCTCTTTAGTCCGCTCAGCCAATTACGCTGTGTGCCTATCTAGTCAAAAGCCTTCAGTGGTAAAGAATCTGCCTGCCAGTGCAGAAGATGCAGATGTGGGTTCGATTCCTGAGTTGGGACGCTCCCCCGGAGTAGGAAATGGCAGCCTACTCCAGTATCCTTGCCTGGAAAATTTCATGGACAGAGAAACCTGGCAGGCTCCTGTCCACGGGATCGCAAAGAGTCAGATGTGACTGAACATGTATGCACGGGATCTGCAAGGCATACAATGGTACAGTACCTTTTCTACTATCAAACTGTTCCAGTCTAGAGAAAGAGGAGGCAGATATTCAAGTTTACATGATAAAATGCTAACAATAATATTTGACTAGGTTAGGAGAAAATGGACTATTTCAGTTTCAAAACTAAAGGTCATTATATAAAATAAGAATACAGAAAATTCTTCATGAAACTAGCATTTGAACTGAGTATTGAACTGAGAGAAAAGATAGAGAAGGTGATTCAAGGTTTTTTTTCTTTTCTTTTCTTTAAAGCCTATTACCTCCTTTAAGTTTGGAATGAGCTGTCTGTAGAGATTAGAAATCAAGATGCCTCTGCTCTGGTCAAAACAGCTTGTTATAGGCTAATCAGATCAACAGAGCCATTGAGCTCAAAATCATGGAGGAGAGCTTTTAAGTGAAGAGCGAATTTCTAGATAGAATGAGCATCAGTAAATTGTAATAATCAGAGGGACAGGATACCGACCAGTATAGTGAAGTGATGCAGAACCCCCAAGTCTCACAGTAGGCTGAGCAGGTAAAGAGGAAAAAGCCTTCAGCAGATGAGTGAGAAAGGATTGACTAATGTATGATCATTGAATTCGGTCATCAATAGCTAATTGGTTAGGAGGTTTTGACAGCGGTGTCAGATCAGAGGTACTATTGCAAGGAAATATTTAGTAAGTCATAACATCATTAACATTTGTGTGTGTGTGTGTTTGCAAGGTGATAGGCAGTATTATACACTTGTTCTACATATTAGCTCATTTATTCTCCCAAGGACACTGTGATATAATTTATATTAGTTTTGCCATTTTCTTAGTTGAAAAGGTTAAGGTTTTGACAGATGCTATAAAATTTAGAAGCTGCATGGTGAATGAACAAAATAATAACTAACAGCTTGTCATCATTACCTATATCACTCATTCATTCTTTACTTTGGCCCCCTCATGTGAAGAGTTGACTCATTGGAAAAGACTCTGATGCTGGGAGGGATTTGGGGCAGGAGGAGAAGGGGACGACCGAGGATGAGATGGCTGGATGGCATCACGGACTTGATGGACGTGAGTCTGAGTGAACTCTGGGAGATGGTGATGGACAGGGAGGCCTGGCATGCTGCGATTCATGGGATCACAAAGAGTAACAGAGTTGAACGTATTATGAAATATTTTATAAATAAACACTTTATAAATTAGGTTCCAGTGAAAAAGCTGTCTCTGGAGCTGATAATTGTCTTTTCTAATTTGTCAGTGTTTCTTTGATACCAATGTTTTGAAAAACACCTGAGCTTGTCTTACAGATCATAGGGCTTCTATTTTAGAAGGGAGTGTTATCCTTGTTACCTTTGCCAAGTTGCTTCAGTCATGTCCGACATTTCGTGAATGTATGGACTGTAGCCCACCAGACCCCTCTGTCCATTGGATTCTCCAGGCAAGAATACTGGAGTGGGTTGCCATGCCTTCCTCCAGGGGATCTTTCTGTATTATATGTTTTAAAAATAAATATATCCTTATGAAAACTATATCTACACTTTGTCATATGAGTTAGAAACATCTAAGATCATCCCTAACAAAGTAGAATAAAGTTTCTAAGAGGCTAGAGTTGAAGGATTGAGAGGCAGTGGGATTGTGTTAGCAAGTACAAAGCAAGATACATTTTCAGAGTTTGGATAAAATCAAGGGTTAGAGTGAAAGTGCAGGATGAGATACACATCTGACTTGCTGTTAGGGCTCTTCTTTAGGTAGGTCAGATGCTGCTCAGCTGCCTGGAGAAAATATGTATACTTTCAGTAAAATAACAAAAGTGGAAGTGAGAGGACTACCATTACTGAGGATGACTGGTCAGGATATGGGCTCTTAGCATCAGGTGATAAATAAAATTTGCCAAAATATGGTGATTAGATGACATTTTATCACATTTCTCTAATTTTAGAAAAAAAGCACTATGATTATGCATAATAAAAAAAGAGATAGTAGAGGTAACAGATAGTGGATTTACCAAAGTCCAACAATTGGAAGGTACCCCAACTACAGGAGAAACAGATGAAAAATATCAATACCAAGGATCACACAAACCTAGATCCTTGTGAAGGAATTTAGAGATTAGGATGGGTAAAGTGTGAGTGGAAGACGCAGGATATTGAGGACTTACAGTTAATGAGAGATTGTACATGAAGAGAAAAATAAAAATGATAAGGGAGTTTGTTCATGATAAAGGAGTTAGCAGGTTGTGACATGTGACAGATAAGTTAATAAGGGTTGTGATAAATAAAATTAATAGAAATGAAACAGGTAGAAAGGCTAGAAACATTATTTCAGAATTAAAAATACAGGAAATAGGACATTTCTGATAAAGACACAGTTTAATGTTAGTTATTTGTTGATTGCCTAAAATATAGTGAGTGAAGTTGCTCAGTTGTGTCTGACTCTTTGCGACCCCACGGACTGTAGCCTACCAAGCTCCTCCCTCCATGGGATTCTTGAGTACTGGAGTGGGTTGCCATTTCCTTCTCCAGAGGATCTTCCCGACCCAGGGATCAAACCTGGGTCCTCCGCATTCCAGGCAGACTCTTTAACCATCTGAAAAACAGTGAGTTCATAATTTGAGAAGAGTCTTTACTGTGAATTTTTTAAGATTTAAAAAAAATGATGACAGAGGACAAGTTGAAAAGGAAAATTGTGAATCTGTGAGCTAAAATCACTGAAGAAAGTGCATGAGTGTCCTGGAGTTTGTTAAATGGCCCGAGTGACAAAGATGGTAAAAGTGGTATCAGGAGGGATAAAAATCATTTGGCAGGGGTTTGTTAGGAGACAGGAGTTCTAGTGGAAGAGAGAGCCACGTTCAGAACCACAGTCTGTTCTTTGGCCAAAGTTGTGAGTATTGAAAAAAGATTCAAAGAGAGAGCAGCTCACTTTGAAGAGCAACTCAAAAGATGTAATAAGACTAAGAAACCTTACAGTTAATGAGAGATTGTACATGAAGAGAAAAATAAAAATGATAAGGGAGTTTGTTCATGATAAAGGAGTTAGCAGGTTGTGATTCCAAAACTCAAGTGCAAGAGCATCTATTCTAATGCACTCTCTATGTTGATTTAGTACACCAGGGCTTCCCTTGTGGCTCAGATGGTAAAGAATCCACATGCTGTACAGAAGACCCGAGTTTGATCCCTGGGTCAGGAAGATCCTCTGGATAAGGGGATGGCTACCCACTCCAGTATTCTTGCCTGGAGAATCCCATGGACAAAGGAGCCTGGCGGACTATCGTCCATAGGGTCGCAAAGAGTCTGACATGACTGAAGCAACTTAGCATGCATGCATGTGTTTGTACATCAAGACAAAGGAAGAGCCATTAAAATTTAGTAACTTGCTGTGCATCACAACTTATATTTATCTTTTCATTCAAAGATAATAAGGATGTAATACTCTAGCATTCTTTTTATAATGTCTATCAATTATTTGAACTTTGCTACTGGCACAGTAAAAATTCAAACACACTCAAATTAATTCAAAGGTCCACAGAAAATAATACATGATTGTTAATGAGGTTTGTGAATTAAACCTGCCTGGAATCACAATAATCTAAATCTTGTTGTTGTTAGATATTTACATTCATTCATAAAAGTCCATGTAAGTCATCAACAGAAGTAATCATATTAAATATACTGTCATAGAAACTTCAAATACCATTCACCTGGAACTTGTGGTTCACTGACTGTCAAAATTACAAAAATAAAATACTACTGTGATAGTTAATGAATGAAACTTAAAACAATAGTATTCTAGAAAATAGGTTTAATTATGTATGAGATTTATTTATTTTGGAAGTAGCAGGTTATATATTACAAGGCTAATAAGGTAAAACCTGGGAACCTTAAGTAGTCTTATTACATATTATGAGAGCTAAAAAGAGTGATCATAAGCGATATAAACAAATTTTATTGAGATCACAGATACATTAAATATCTTTCAGTTATAAAATATTACATGTTTCTGGAAATCAAAGGCAAATTCATCAGTGGAGGTCAATCTGTATTTTCACATAATAACTCTACACATATTTAAATGGTAACCCTGTCCCACTCCTATTCTAGTGGCCAAAGATATAAGAATAAACAAAAATAGTAAAGATGGCTTATTGTAAATTATAAAAAATATCTAACCTTTTTTTATAATGAATGTGTTTGTCATAATCAATGTACCTAGAATAGTTTAAATAAATGTCTATTATGTAACCTTAGTGAAATTGTTTGATATTTGTTTAAAGTAGTGTATATTAGCTTCCAAATATGCTATCCCAGGTATATGTGCATATATTATATCTGTTACACATACTGACCTGTAAACAATATGGGAGTTAAGAGAGCTGACTCACTGAGCAGTTGAATATCCACACATAACCTTATCTTCTAACCTCACATCTGAAGTTCTACATCCACGGTTAAGCCAGTCGCAGATGGTGTAGTATTGTACTTATTTAGTGAAAAAAAAAATCTACGTATAAATGGATCCACACAGCTAAATTACATATTGTTCAGGGGGCAGCTGTATGTTGCTTCTACCTAAGTGCATTTTCTAAAGCAGTTCAGTTTAGAGAGAAAGCACAGACCTAATACTGAATGATCATTAAAAAAGATACCATAGATACACTTTAGATATTTGTAAAATATTATTTGCAAGCTATTGGAAGATTTGGTGTAGTCCTAAATTCTATACAGGATAACAATATTTTTGACAGTAATAATTTCCAAATTACATTGAGTGTCAGGATCACGGGAATCTATGCTATATGAAATTTTGGACCTTTCCCTTGGAGATTTTTTTAGTAAAAATGTTAGAGGACTCAAATATGTGCATTTTAACAGAGTCCTCAGCTGATTCTGATGCTTAATAATATTTCAAAACTATGTCTATGGTATACTTTACTGATGTCATGAAATTACATTAGATTCAACCATTTTTCAAGTATTCATGAGGAGAGTTCCCACAAAATCTTTAAAAAATATATAATTTGGCAAAAATATGTCTTCATTTTTTACAGGACATAACATTTAATTAAAAAATTTTTGAAAATATGCAAAATCTACTTAGGGTCAATTTAGAACCTTTAACATATTCCAAATATATTGAAACACTAAGATGTTTTGTTTTAAATAAATCATACACTGTATATTATATTATTTTCATAGACATGGTTATTAAAATGTAACTTTGACTATAATTTCCAATAAAAAGGAGATTTAAGCTATGTAAATGCTTCATAGAGATTAATATCCTTGACATTCCAAAAGAAACATATCAATTTCTATATTCCAGATAAAAAAGCAGCTGGGTAAATTATCTGCATAATTTAAGATCAAGAAAAATAATTTTGACATAATTACCTACTGAACTTTTGTTGCTTTAAGAAGCCAAGGTTTTTTTCATGTAATTATTGTAATCTTCCACTTAATTTGGCCAGTTATATAGACACATTCATAGGTATGGCTTTAAGATGTGTACAAAGGTAGAAAGTTATAAGAAGGGAAGCAGGAAAGGAAATTAAATATGATATAAATATTGGTGAATTCAGGAATATGGTACCACATACCTGGCACGTGGCGAGATTTTATAATAACATTATTGTGGAGGAGAGACATTTTTCTACCCTTCTCCCCTTCTGGTAAAAGAGTGTCATGCTGGGGATACATATATAAGGGGCAGGATCTCAAGTGCAAAGTATCCTGGATCACTCTGCAACAGTTGTATATCTAATCCTGTAGGGTTAATCCTTCCAGGTCCCTGGCACCTGGAAGTTGTTGATAGTATTAAACTGTGCTGTCTTATTCTTCCTACTGAATATGGGTTTTTCATCTTTTCCCTTAGGACAATGAAAAACCTATCTTAGTATTTTAAAACAACTAGGTGATTTTAATAGTGGACACATCTGTGTTTAAATGATGCAGACATAATCAATGCAAACAGTCAAACAGTTCTTATTCCATGGAGAGTAAAGAAAATAAAATAGCTTATTTAGTATTGGGAGTGCCAAAACTTTTTTCACTTTTCAGGGATTTATCCATGGACTTTATCAAAGATAATCTGGGTAACTGAAGGAGCTGTTACCTTGGCTCTACTCAGATGCAGTCTTGGGAAAGCTTAGATCTTACATAAACTACAAAATGAAATGGCTTTTCCTCTCAGATAGAAATGGCATTTTCTTAACTCACATCCAATCCCTATTTTTCACTGAAATATCTTACCCTTTATCCTAATACTCCAAATCAATTTATTGTTCATTTTAATATTATTGCTTTTTAAATTAATTATATGAGAACTACTGTTTGTAAAACACTTAACATATAGGTAGGTAGTTTCTCAGGTCCTCAGAAAAATTCTGTTATTCACAGATGAGAAAAGTGAGGGTCAGAGAAGTTAAAGGGTCTAGGATCAGGACTCAGAGTCATATCTGTCTGCCTCTGAAACCATGCTCTCCACTGTGCCGTGTTTTGGTGACCGTAAAACAGATTGTCTCTCTGCTTATACTTGGATGAGGCTCTAATAGCTCATTGGTTAAGCATTCAGATTAGGGAATGAAATAACTAGATGTCTGGCCCTGAGAAAGCTTACCCTAACTTTTTCTTCCATTTCCTCACCAGAAAAATGGAAATAACAGTAATACCTACTTCATAGTATTATGAATAGAAATAAAAATTTATATTCAAAAGCAATTAGAAGTTTTGAGATCAGCTTATAATAACTGATACCATTTATTTAGTATTTACTAGAACTTCATAAACTGGAGAAGTATTACAGTGAATAAATAGATATATAGTCAAACTACCTAGAACATAATAAAGGTTAATAGATCCAAGTTTGTATTCATCTCAAGAAAGATTAATTGGATTTTTTCATTGTCCCCTGCAAACTAAGTATATATACATTAAGTAATGATTAAGGAGCCAAGTTATGAAAAAAAATATGCCTTCATATACCTAAAATGATTTTATGACTATTCAAGTTTCATTAGATTTTCCAGGAAAAGACAAATGTACAATGCAACTTAAAAATTGTTGACAAAAGTTTTAAGTGGAGACTATGAGTTGATTAAATATGCACATTTTCCAAAAAGTTAGGTTGTATGTACATTAAGAGAAGAAATTCCAGATCAGTACATTATACAAGTACATTAAAATGAATAATGAGATATGTAAATAAAATCATGTACAGAAACAAGTAATGGGTCAAGATAATTAAAATTTAAATCCAAAATTAATGTATGGTAGTAGGATATATTACAGGACCCGGGAGATCTTCCTAGCAGTGCCTCTGTATTACGGCATAATATAGGGTATTTTGAGGCTGACCACTTATTTTTTATTTCATTTTTTACTTCAGACTCAAAAATATTTGTATTAATTTCTCCTGAGGAGAAATAACAAAAGTAATTACCAAACACAGCTACCAGTGCAAAATGCTTTACAGTTACACATTACTGGTTTTGAATTGTGACTTGAAATCAATATTTCAGAATCCATTATTGTAACTGTTCATTTTAAAAGTTTATTTTCTTTGTGACTTTTTAAATTAAATTTTTTTAATTTAGATTTTAAGGACTTTTATAGAAGCTGAACATTTATTTTAAGTGCCCAGAAATAATTATTTTTATATGCACAAAATATTATTAGAAAAATAGCTTCCATTTGACATTTCAATTTGCAAGGATAAAAAGAACAAATGTAAAGAATTGAAATTACATCTGGATCTTAATATTTGCAGAAGTGTCAATGCCAAAGTGTCAGTCGTGCAGTCGTGTCCGAATCTTTGTGATCGATCCCATGGACTGTACTTCACCAAGCCACTGCCACTCCATCCATGGAATTCTCCAGGCAAGAATGCTGGAGTTGTTAGCCATTCCCTTCTCCAGGGAATCTGCCCTACCCAGGGATTGAACCTGGGTTTCCTGCAGTGCAGGCAGATTCTTTACCATCTGAGCCACCAGGGAAGCCTTCAAAGTGTCAATGCTGCTGCTGCTAAGTCGCTTCAGTCGTGTCCAACTCTGTGCGACCCCATAGACGGCAGCCCACCAGGCTCTGCCATCCCTGGGATTCTCCAAGCAAGAACACTGGAGTGGGTTGCCATCTCCTTCTCCATACTTGTAAATGTCTCCTCTCATGTTTGCATCCATTTACACAATGGAGAGGAGGGTAATTGATGATATATACATAAGTTTATTTCCGTGCCATCATACTATCACCACCTTTTGCACTCAGAGACCCAAACTGAGTGGCTATTGTTCCAAACATATGCTTTAAAAGGACTCTAGATGGAAAGTTCTGGAGAAGGCAATGGCACCCCAATCCAGTACTCTTGCCTGGAAAATCCCATGGACGAGGAGCCTGATAGGCTGCAGTCCATGGTGTCACTAAGAGTCGGACATGACTGAGTGACTTCACTCTCGCTTTTCACTTTCCTGCATTGGAGAAGGAAATGGCAACCCACTCTAGTAGTCCTGCCTGGAGAATCCCAGGGACGGGCGAGCCTGGTAGGCTGCTGTCTGTGGGGTTGCACAGAGTTAGACATGACTGAAGCGACTTAGCAGCAGCAGCAGCAGATGGAAAGATCAGCTAGGACAACTTGATGGAAATATTTTTGATGTGGCTTAATGAGCATGTAAACTCTGGCACTTTTATGTTTATGTGACATTATTACTACTTGCACACTTGGGTTACATAATTGGGTAATAAACATTTATTTTTTTCTAAAGATCTCTCAAATTTAATGACTACGAATTTAAAGAGAATATGTTATTACCAACATTGTAGATTTTGAAGATTTGAAATAATCTAAACAAAGTGGAACACAGTTCTCTGATATTACTGTTATTATTTTATAATTATTATTACTTTAATTCATTTTTGACTCTTGAACATGTTACTAAGTAGGAGGCTTATTCTGTATTTATAGTGACTTTGATCCCTAGATAATATTCCTGTAGTTCAGTTCCAGTCACTCAGTTGTGTCCCACTCTTTGCGACCCCATGAACTGCAGCATGCCAGGCCTCCCTGTCCATCACCAGCTCCCTGAGTCCACTCAAACCCATGTCCATTGAGTCAGTGATGCCATCCAACCATCTCATCCTCTGTCATCTCCTTCTCCTCCTGCCTTCAATCTTTCCTAGTATCAGGGTCTTTTCAAATGAATCAGATCTTTGCAAAAGGTGGCCAAAAGTATTGGAGTTTCAGCTTCAACATCAGTCCTTCCAATGAACTCCTAGGACTGATCTCCTTTAGGATGGACTGGTTGGATCTCCTTGTAGTCCAAGGGAGTCTCAAGAGTCTTCTCCAACACCACACCTCAAAAAGCATCAATTCTTTGGCTCTCAGCTTTCTTTAGAGTTCAACTCTCACATCTATACATGACTACTGGAAAAACCATAGCTTTGACTAGACAGACATTAGTTGGCAAAGTAATGTCTCTGCTTTTTAAAATGCTGTCTAGGTTGGTCATAACTTTCCTTCCAAGGAGTAAGCATCTTTTGATTTCATGGCTGCAGTCACCATCTGCCAGTGATTTTGGAGTCCAAGAAAATAAAGTCAGCCACTGTTTCCACTATTTCCGTATCTATTTTGCCATGAAGTAATGGGACCAGATGCCATGATCATAATTTTCAGAATGTTGAACTTTAAGCCAACTTTTTCACTCTCCTCTTTCACTTTCATCAAGAGGCTCTTTAGTTTTTCTTCACTTTCTGCCATAAAGGTGGTATCATCTGCATATCGGAGGTTATTGATATTTCTCCTGGCAATCTTGATTCCAGCTTGTGCTCCATCCAGTCCACCATTTCTCATGAAGTACTCTGCATATAAGTTGAATAAGCAGGGTGACAATATACAGCCTTGACATACTCCTTTTCCCATTTGGAACCAGTCTGTTGTTCCATGTCCAGTTCTAACTGCTGCTTCCTGACCTGCATACAGATTTCTCAGGAGGCAGGTCAGATGGTCTGGTATTCCTATCTCTTTAAGACTTTTCCACAGTTTATTGTGATCCACACAGTCAAAGGCTTATCATAGTCAATGAAACAGAAGTACATGTTTTTCTGGAATTCTCTTGCTTTTTCTATGTTCCAGCAAATGTTGGCAATTTGATCTCTGGTTCCTCTGCCTTTTCAAACGCAGCTTATACATCTGGCAGTTCTTGATTCAAGTACTGCTGAAGCCTAGCTTGAAAGATTCTGAGCATAACTTTGCTATCATGGGAAGTGAGTGAAACTGTCTGGTAGTTTGAACATTCTTTTGTACTGCCCTTCTTGGGAATTGGGGTAATGATTGATCTTTTCCAGTCCTGTGGCCACTGCTTGGTTTTCCAAATTTGCTGAGATATTGAGTGCAACACTTGAATAGCATTATCCTTTAGGATTTTAAGTAGCGCTTCTTGAATTACATCATTTCAACAGCTTTATTGGCAGCAGTACTTCCTAAGGCCCGCTTGACTTCACACTTCAGGTTGTCTGCCTCTAGGTGGGTCACCACACCATTGTTGTTTTCTGGGTCATGAAGATCTTTTTCTTACAGTTCTGTGTATTCTTGCCATCTCTTCTTGATCTCTTAGCTTTTACTAGATCTTTAGTGTGATTGATTCATAAGGGCTATTATAACTGAAAGAAAAACATTTTAGCAAAAATGTGCTTTGAACATTGAAAAAAATAATACTGGATGGGTTGACTGAAAAAATAAAGAGCAAGAAATTCACCAAGAAATAAGAGGCAGTAGTTTTGAACTTGTATATCTTTAGAATAAAAAATCATGTGGCCTGGAGATTTTAACACAAAAAAGGCAAACATAATTTTACAGTAATACTATGTATAATGAGATAGGATTCATAATTAAAACATCACACAGATCTGCCCATTAATACGATGATATACAAATGGACTTGACAGAGTAAAGAGTAACTTGTTATGAAGATATACACTTTTGTAGAAAAACATAAATCTGAGACTAAAAAAGTATGATACTAAAAAAAATAATTATCTTCCAGTCCCAGTCCAGTTATTTCACCCCACACCCAAGTGCCAGTGAGACAGATTACTCCACTTCCTCTGATCTTACCAAAAGCATTTTGCCAATCCAAAACATTGCAATAGTATTTTTCTTCTAGAATGCACAACAGTCAATAACTAAAATATCCACTCCTAATTTTCACTCAGGGACTATTTCGCTAAAAGTTTTCTAATGCTTTTCTCATCTTCAAATCCAACGCAACTATAACAGTTCCAGTTATGCAGATTTGATTCCAATCTTTGACATATCCTTTAGTCTGCCTCTGGCTCAATGGGTGCTTCACAGGTGGTGCTAGTTGTAAGGAATCTGCCTGCCAATGCAGGAGACACAAGAGTTGCAGGTTCAATCCCTGGGTCAGGAAGATCCCTGGAGTAGGAAATGGCAATCTGCTCCAGTATTCTTTCCTGAAAAATTCCATAGGTAGAGGAATCTGGCAGTCTACCATCCTTGGGGTTGCAAAGAGTCAATAAAACTGAATGACTGAACAAACATACCTCTTCAATGGAGTTTGAAAGAGAAGCATTATTTTCATTTCCTTCCTGTCTATTGGCATGGATATTAATCAGACAATCTGCTAAGTAATTAGCCTACAGGAATGAGAAGGATCTGAGCACTGTGAGGGAATGATGAGCCAGTAGGTTTGGACTAAGAGAAAACACAGGTTGGTGCTAGAAAATATTGGTAAGCCATGTTAAAGATTGGGAATTTTATCTTAAATGAAAGAAGATTCTTTTAAGTATTTTAAGACTTGAAATCCAGAACAGATGTTCAATGGATGATGGAAAGAAGATCTGTGAAAGGAAGGGTAAAAGCTTGAATATGGACAGGTTAATTAGATAGTGATTTTTTAAAGGCTGTTTATTAATAAGCTATATTTCAGAGAATGGGACAAGACTGTATCAGTATCATGGAGGACATGAATGGATTCAAGAGTAATATAATTCAAGAGTCAGTTACATACAATCATGCATTTTCTTATGATTCCCCTTCTGATTGCACATTCATTTGGTGAACATGTAGTTATCTTTTCAAGACTAACTTCAAGCAGCATACACAACATGCTCCTGATGGTCCAGCTGTTAATGGACCATCCCAGATCTGCACACTTACTTTATTTGGTCAGATTTGCCTGGGCTTCCCAGGTGCACTAGTGGTAAAGAACCTGCCTGCCAGTGCAGCAGACATAAGAGGTGTGGGTTCGATCCCTGGTTGGGAAGATCCCCTGGAG
>NW_017195158.1:0-20517 GCF_001704415.2 Capra hircus
CATGGTCTTTTCAATGAGGCAGTTCTTTGCATTACGTGGCCAAAGTATTTGGAATTTCAGCTTCAGCATCAGTCCTTCCAATGAATATTCAGGACAGATTTCCTTTAGGATGGACTGGTTGGATCTCCTTGCAGTCAAAGTGACTCTAAGAGTCTTCTCCAACACCATAGTTCAAAGGTATCAATTCTTCAGCGTTCAGCTTTCTTTTATAGTCCATCTCTCACATCCAACATGGACTACTGGAAAACCATACTTAGACTAGAAAGACCTTTGTAGATGAAGTAATGTTTCTGCTTTTTAATAAGCTGTCTAGATCGGTCATAACTTTTCTTCCAAGGAGCAAGTGTCTTTTAATTTCCTGGCTGCAGTCACCATCTGCAGTGATTTTGGAGCCCCCAAAATAAAGTCTGTCACTGTTTCCATTGTTTCCCTATCAATTTGCCATGAAGTGTTGTACAGATGCCATGATCTCAGTTGTCTGAATGTTGAGTTTTAAGCCAACTTTTTCACTCTCCTCTTTCACTTTCATCAAGAAGCTCTTTGGTTCGTCTTTGCTTTCTGCCATAAGGGTGATGTCATCTGAATATTTCTCCCTGCAATCTTGATTCCAGCTTGTGGCTTCTTCCAACCCAGTGTTTCTCATGATGTACTCATAAAGTATAAAGTATATATAGTATACTGCCATAAAGTATACTGCATATACTTTAAATAAGTAGGGTGACAATATAAGCTTTGACATACTCCTTTTCCAGTTTGGAACTAGTCTGTTTTTTCCATGTCCAGTTCTAACTGTTGTTCCTTGACCTGCATACAGATTTCTCAAGAGGCAGGTTAGGTGGTCTTGTATTCCCATCTCTTGAAGAATTTTCCACAGTTTGTTGTGATCCACACAGTCAAAGGCTTTGGCATAGTCAATAAAGCAGAAATAGATGCTTTTTCTGGAATTCTCCTGCTTTTTTCGATAATCCAACAGATGCTGGCAATTTGATCTCTGGCTTCTCTACCTTTTTTAAATCCAACTTGAACATCTGGAAGTTCAGGATTCATGTAATGTTGTAGCTTATCTTGGAGAATTTTGAGCATTACTTTTCTGGATTGTGAATTGAGTGCAATTGCGCAGTAGTTTGAGCATTCTCTGGCATTGCCTTCCTTTGGCATTGGAATGAAAACTGACCTTTCCAGTCCTGTGGCCACTGCTGAGTTTTCCAAATTTTCTGGCATATTGAATGTAGCATTTTCACGACCTCATCTTTTAGGATTTGAAATAGCTCAACTGGAATTCCATCACCTCTAGTAGCTTTGTTCGTAGTGATGCTTCCTAAGTCCCATTTGACTTCTCAAACCATGGTGTCTGGCTGTCGGTCAGTGATGACAACATCATGGTTATCTGGGTCATGAAGATCTTTTTTTGTATAGTTCTTCTGTGTATTCTTGCCACCTCTTCTTATTATCTTCTGCTTCTGTTAAATCCCTACCACTTCTGTCCTTTATTGTGTCATCTTTGCATGAAATTTTCCCCTGGTGTCTCTCTTTTTCTTGAAGATATCTCTAGTCTTTCCCATTCTGTTGTTTTCCTCCATTTCTTCGCATTGATCACTGAGGAAGGTGTTCTTATCTTTCCTTGCTATTCTTTGGAACTCTGCATTCTAATGGGTATATCTTTCCTTTTCCCTTTGCATTTTGCTTCTATTTTCATAGCTTTTTTTAAGACCTCCTCAATAATCATTTTGGCCTTTTTACATTTCTTTTTCTTGGGAATGATCTTTATTACTGTTTCCTATATGAAGTATGCCATTTAGGGTTACCCAAGGAGGGTGGATCATGGTGCAGAGTTCTGACAAAATGTGGTCCACTGGAGGAGAGAATGACAAACTACTTTAGTATTCTTGCTCAAAATCCCTATAAACAGTATCAAAAGGCAAAAAGATAGGATACTGAAAGATGAACTCCCCAGGTCAGTAGGTGCTCAATGTGCTACTAGAGATCAGCGGAGAAATAACTCCAGAAAAAAATGAAGAGATGGAGCTAAAGCAAAAACAACAATCAGTTGTGGATATTACTGGTGATGGAAGTAATGTCTGATGCTGTAAATAGCAATATTGTATGGGAACCTGGAATGTTACATCCATGAATCAAGGCAAATTACAAGTAACTAAACAGGAGATGGTAAGAGTGAACATTGATATTTTAGGAATCAGTGAACTAAAATGGACTGGAATGGGTGAATTTAACTCTGGTGACCATTATATGCACTACTGTGGGCAAGAATCCCTTAGAAGAAATGGAGTAGCCATCATAGTCAACAAAAGAGTCTGAAATGCAGTACTTGGATGCAATCTCAAAAATGACAGAATGACCTCTCTTTGTTTCCAAGGCAGACCATTCAATATCACAGTAATCCAAGTCTATGCCCTGACTAGTAATGCTGAAAAAGCTGAAGTTGAACTGTGCTATGAAGACCTACAAGACCTTCTAGAACTTATACCCCTCCTCCCAAAAAATAAGATGTCCTTTTCATTATAGGGGGCTGGAATGCAAAAGTAGGAAATTAAGAATACCTGGGAGTAACAGGCAAATTTTGCCTTGGAGTACAGAAAGAAGCAGGAAAAAGGCTAATAGAGTTTTGCCAAGAGAATGCACTCGTCATAGCACACACTTTGGTCATAGAAAATACCCTCTTCTAATAACACAAGAGAAGACTCAGCATATGAGCATCACCAGATGATCAAACCAAAATCAGATTGGTTATATTCTCTGTAGCCAAAGATAGAGACACTCTATACAGTTAGAAAAAAAAAGACTAGGAGCTGACTGTGGCTCAGGTCATGAACTCCTTATTGCCAAATTCAGACTTATATTGAAGAAAGTAGGGAAAAACCAGTAATCTATTCAGGTATGACCTAAACCAAATTCCTTAGAAGTGACGAATAGATTCAAGGGATTATGTCTGTTAGAGTGCCTGAAGAAATATGGATGGGGTTCATGACATTTACAGGAGGCAGTGATCAAGACCATCCCCAAGAAAAAGAAATGCAAAAAGGCAAAAGCTATATAAACTCCATGCAATAGTAAGCATGTGCTACTGATCATTAGAGGACTTCCCTGATAGCTCAGTTGGTAAAAAATCCACCTGTAGTGCAGGAGACCCTGGTTTGATTCCTGGGTTGGGAAGATCCCTTGGAGAAGGGATAGGCTACCCACTCCTGTATTCTTGGGTTTTGCTTGTGGCTCAGCTTGTGAAGAATCCACCCACAATGTGGGAAATGTGGGTTCAATCCCTGGATTGTGAAGATCCCCTGGAGAAGGGATAAGGCTACCCATTCTAGTATTCTGGCCTGGAGAATTCCATGGACTATACAGGGGTCTCAGAGAGTTGGATACAACTGAGCAACTTTAACTTTCACTTTCTTTCACTGATCTTTAGGGCAGAGGTACATTGCTTTAGCTATTGCTCAAAGACATCCCATGGGAAGTGGTTACATTCTCATTTTTTAAATTAAAGATATTAAAGTCCATTCAGAGTAATCAGGTACATTGTGCACATTACTCAGCACACAAGGGAACAATGAAAGTTCAAACCCAAACCTACTGATTCGTCAAATTGATGTTAAGGTCTCCAATATGAACAAGTGATTAGGTGTAGTTGGTATAAATTGCTGAGAACGATCTTAGGAAAGATGATTTAACACCTGATGAAGTTATGACCAACCTAGATAGTATCCTTCTCCAAAGGATCTCCCTAACCCAGGGATTGAACCCATGTCTCTTACCTCTTCTGCACTGGCAGGCAGGTTATTTAACACTAGTACCACCTGACCCTGATTTGCCTTAAATCTGCTGAGCATCATTCTTACCAACTTTAAATGTATTATAATACTACCTATTTCACGAGATTGCTGCAAGAATTTTAAAAGATAATATTGATGAAACAAATAGCTCAGAAGCTATGTTTAATAAAACGTTCAAGAAGCTTTCATATTTAATAAAGCTTTTTCCTATTTGTCTACAATTCTTTCCAACGATTGACATTTCTTTGAGCCACACTTCAGGACAACCCCCAAAACACTAGAATATTTGCTGAAAGATCTCTTGCCCTGGTGACAACATGTCAACTTTTTATTATGTACAATGTGCTCACTTTATTCATATTCTCTGTCTTTAGTAGACCTTTAGGCACATTAAAATCATTGACTCCTTTCCTTTAGAATTAGTTGTCATGTTTTCATTGTGTCTTTCAGGGTTATAATATAATTAACTTTATAGTACAGGCCCACATCCTCCATTTTTTTAGGCCCACCACATCCAGAGAATGAGGAGGGCTCAAAAATGGTTTACCCTCATTTTCCAAAGCTCATTTTCCAAAACCATGATATTGAGCATGCATTGAAATTATGTATTTCATTTCTTATTACATAATGACTTTTTTATGCTTTCTTCTCCAGCATCCATTCTTGTAGAAGAAATCTTATCTTGTCCGGTGCTTTTACAGTTAAAGTGGATGGATTCAGTACAGATCGTCCAAGTCATTTTATCTTTACTTACAAAGGAAGCCTACTGGGTGATGGAGCGATGCTTTATAACACTAGCAGTGCACTTCATTTGTAGTTATTAAACACTCAGCAGGCTTCCCACCACACTGACATTTGTTCCTCAGTCAAGGCTCCTGTTTGACATGGTCCCACTGTGTAAGGTGCCATTTACCAAAAATGAGAATTCAGCTTGGATAATTAATAAATGTCGTGATGCTTTCAAACAAATGCATAACTTGTTATATGAAAAATGAAATGCACAATCCAAGGACAAACAACAGGAACTCTCTAGTTTGGCTTATTAAAGTTTATAAAAGCTTAAGTGGACATCTGGCCCTGTCTTTTTCTAAGGACAAGAAGCCACTCTGAAAAATCCCTAATGGATGGCGAGATAGTATGAATTTGGGCTAGCATACCAAGGAACATGAACTTGCAGGTTACTAGAGTACACATTTCACACTGATAAAAACCTCTACCTCTGACTTACTGATAAAAACAAGTGTCTTTGGTCATGTTACTCAACCTCTGTAATGATCTATTCTTACATCTGTAAAATAGGTATAGAAATGCATTCAGTCTTCCCCAAGTGTAGCTAGCAAACTAATGGTGGAGCAAGAGCTTATTTTAGGAGACATGTTAAAAAAATTTTCTAAATTTTCTATGTTAATTTTATCTTAATCAGAATTTAAAAATAATATGAATAGCTATATCATACCCATTCTTTCAAAGATAATATTTCCCAGGAGGAGGCTAGAGTAAAAATATTAAATCTGCATGATTTTTTTAATGTAGTAAGTAAATAATAATAAAGATGATTGAGAAAAATGGAAAATGCTGGCAATTGTACATAATAACTTATTATAAAGCATTTGGAAAACTTTCTGGATTTACAAAAGTTATTGTTGCTGTGCTTATTGATGGGGTGGTAGTAATAGTGGTGCTTAGTAGTTACAGGATGTTGAAGGAAATTCTCTATCCAGTTATTAGTTTTGTTTCTGATTTTTATTTTGTTTTAAACTCTATTTGTTTCTTACTTGTAATAAGTTCAAAATATCCCACAATATAATAGCAAAAAAATAAAGAAGCTATATTTTAAACATTAAATTCCTTCACACTTGATGACTGTCATTGCCACCCATCTCTGCAATTCCAAGTTCAAGGACAGTTCAGAGGTTCAATGGACAGTTAACTCACAGAGCTAATGCAGCACTATAGCAAAGCTAAAATACTGAATAATATGACCCATGTGTAAAAGCTTCATAATCAAAAAGGTTGTTTTCTGTCATAAGTCATTTCATTTGATATATGTGATGATAAGAAAGGAAGGCAAGTAATAATGTGCCCATTTTGAACAAATAAGAAAGAAGAGATCTGGTGAAATTAAATGCATGACCAAAATTTACACAAGTTGAACTGGAAAAAAGTATTCTCTCTCAATTTTAAGGAAAAATATTACTAGAGGTTTATTATGACTCGAAAAACTCCACCCCACCCCCACAAGGTGAAAACAAATAGAAAGATTTTACATTTTAACAGCAATTTTTCTTTTGTTTAATTTATTTGCCAAGAAAAAAAAATTTTGAAGATAAATATATCTTAAAATGTAGAAGAGTCTGCAATACAAATACAGTTAGTGTCTGTTTGAAAATAACTTTCTTTTTTCAGGAAGAATGAAATGAAGAAATTAGAACACTGAATCTTATATTTTATGGAATTACTGGAGAACACAGAAGCTCATACTTTAAATTAAAATTCCATTAGAAAATACAAAGATTGTTTAAATGTTATTTTGTTAATTCAATTGAATTAAATTATTTGCATCCTAAGGAAGCAGCTACTGTTTGCAGCTTTGCCCCTTTGCTACGTAATCAGCATATAATCTTTAACAATGTTTAACTCACATTAAAAAATAGCCGTCATTAATATATCTCACTTTTCCCCTACAGAGATACAGGGATAGTCTGCTTGGTTTAGCTAAAAGATAATTCAAGTATCTGAACACTTATTCTCTAGGAATAGATATTTACTCATACTATGCGATGATCCTGATCTGAATGATTGTCCCTTGTTTAATCTAGTTAATTCCTCCTACACCACCTTTATACCTATTGTTTGAAAAACATTCAAAGGAGGGCCCCAAAACTTATTTTTGAAGATTTTCTAGTTTTTATCTCATTTTCATTATATGCACAATGCAAATACATAAAAACTAGATAATCTTTAATATATATTTATACTTCTATATTATTTTTCAAAATTTAGAGTTTCACTATTATACATATAGTGCAAGCATGTTCACTTTTTCTGACAATATCTTTAAGTAATTTTTCCAGCATATGACACCAGAAAGATCTTCCTTCTGAGGAAAGAATCTTGAAATTGCATTCACCTTTTCTATTTTCACATTTTAAATGTCATTAAATATTCAAGGAACCTTAGGCAGATGACATCAATCCATCCTCCTTTAAGCAAGAATGGAATTAAATTATTAAATACAAAAGTTTAGCTTCAAAAGGACATAATTGTAATAAGAAATATTTTCCTATGTGCTATAATGTGATAGGACACTCTTCCAAGACCTTTGTATAACTCAACAAAACAAATTGATAAATAGATTATCTTAGGGTTGATACTACTCAATATAGTTAAATAATTTATCTGATATAGCATAATTATTCCCGAATTGTGGTAGGCAGATTTACCACCTGAATATATCCATTATGCTAAGCTACATAGATGGCTAGGAGGAATTAAGATTGCATCTGGAACTGATGAGGCTAATGGGCTGACTTCAAAATAGAGACTATCCTGGATTATTCAGGTAGACCCAACATAATCACCAGGTTCCTAAAAAGTAGCAGGAGGCAGAAGAAAGGTCAGTGTCAGCGTGATGAATCATGTGAAAAAGATTTAACCATTTAACCAAACCAGCCATTACTGGTTTGGAAGATGAAAAGTAGCCATAAGTTAAGAAATACTGGAAGCATTTCCCCACTAGCCCCCAAGAGCAATGTTGCCCTGCTAGGACTTTGATTTTAACTGAGGGAGACCCATGCCAGATGTCTGAGCTCCAGTATGATATGATAATAAATTTGTATTGTTTTAAGCCACCAAGATTGTAGTGATTTGATACAGCAGCAATAGAAAACTTATACTTAAGTTAAAGACTGCATTTATTTATTCATTCACTAATGAAATCTTAAAGTTTCTGTAACATGCCAGAAACTGTTTCAGTTTATTGGACTACATCAGTGAACAAAACAAGTAAAATGTATTTTCATGTAGCTTAGGGTTTATTGGGTGTGAGTCAGGAATTTTGAAGTCAGGTAGTCAAGTTTTCATGCTATGTTATCCTATTTCTGAATAAATATTGGAAAAGAGGTTGCCCCTATTTAAAATTTTAAATTTATTAAGAATAAAGATACTTAGGAGGTAGAAATGTGTTTATACCTTGTTAACACACTCTTAGAATTGTCAATGGAACAAAATAGAAAGCCCAGAGATAAATCCACACACATATGGACACCTTATCTTTGACAAAGGTGGCAAGAATATACAATGGAGTAAAGACAATCTCTTTAACAAGTGGTGCTGGGAAAACTGGTCAACCACTTGTAAAAGAATGAAACTAGATCACTTTCTAACACCGTACACAAAAATAAACTCAAAATGGATTAAAGATCTAAATGTAAGATCAGAAACTATAAAACTCCTAGAGGAGAACATAGGCAAAACACTCTCAGACATAAATCACAGCAGGATCCTCTATGATCCACCTCCCAGAATTCTGGAAATAAAAGCAAAAATAAACAAATGGGATCTAATTAAAATTAAAAGCTCTGTACAACAAAGGAAAATATAAGCAAGGTGAAAAGACAGCTTTCTGAATGGGAGAAAATAATAGCAAATGAAACAACTGACAAACAACTAATCTCAAAAATATACAAGCAACTTATGCAGCTCAATTCCAGAAAAATAAACGACCCAATCAAAAAATGGGCCAAAGAACTAAATAGACATTTCTCCAAAGAAGACATACGGATGGCTAACAAACACATGAAAAGATGCTCAACATCACTCATTATTAGGGAAATGCAAATCAAAACCACAATGAGGTACCACTTCACACCAGTCAGAATGGCTGCGATCCAAAAATCTACAAGCAATAAATGCTGGAGAGGGTGTGGAGAAAAGGGAACCCTCCTACACTGTTGGTGGGAATGCAAACTAGTACAGCCACTATGGAGAACAGTGTGGAGATTCCTTAAAAAATTGCAAATAGAACTACCTTATGACCCAGCAATCCCACTTCTGGGCATACACACCAAGGAAACCAGAATTGAAAGAGACACATGTACCCCAATGTTCATCGCAGCACTGTTTATAATAGCCAGGACATGGAAACAACCTAGATGTCCAACAGCAGATGAATGGATAAGAAAGCTGTGGTACATATACACAATGGAGTATTACTCAGCCGTTAAAAAGAATTCATTTGAATCAGTGCTGATGAGATGGATGAAACTGGAGCCAATTATACAGAGTGAAGTAAGCCAGAAAGAAAAACACCAATACAGTATACTAACACATATATATGGAATTTAGGAAGATGGCAATGACGACCCTGTATGCAAGACAGGAAAAAAGACACAGATGTGTATACTGGACTTTTGGACTCAGAGGGAGAGGGAGAGGGTGGGATGATTTGGGAGAATGGGAATTCTAACATGTATACTGTCATGTAAGAATTGAATCGCCAGTCCATGTCTGACATAGGGTGCAGCTTGCTTGGGGCTGGTGCATGGGGATGACCCAGAGAGATGTTGTGGGGAGGGAGGTGGGAGGGGGGTTCATGTTTGGGAATGCATGTAAGAATTAAAGATTTTAAAATTTAAAAAAAATAAAAAAATTTTAAAAATTAAAAAAATAAATAAATAAGAATGAAAAAAAAAAAGAATTGTCTGTCAATACACATTTATGACCATATAATAAACCCTGATTTAATCTGCCAATCTTTGTTTTATTTGGTTTCTGCTAAGGCAGGTACTAGGGATATAAAGAAAGTAATTTTAAAAAATTATCCCTGGAATTTATTTTAATAAACACTTCTAATAAATACAATTCATTCAAATATACCATGGCAGATCATTTAAACCATTGATTTTATGAAGAAATAAAATCTAAGATTTTGAAACATCAATATTATAGTGAAAAAAGAATACTGGGTTTGTTTCTTAAATACTATTAAAGCATTGAAACACAACTTACTGATAAACTTGATGAGATTGTTATATTCTAAGTATTAAAAAATGATGAAATTTCATCCTGAGGCAGTTATCTCATGAATCTTACTCTCAGGTATTTTGCAGACCTCATAAATCATAAGAATTCAACTTTAACTATACCTAAATTCCTATGGATTTATCATTTTTTTTCATATAATGCTATGAATATTGCTGTGTGTTTGAAGAACTTAAACCATTCAATAAGTGAAAATATGTTTTATGAAAGGATGAGAAATTCTGATGATATATTCATGACTGATATGAGAATGGCACAAGGCATAAACAAGGACACGTGTTTGAGGATTTTCTCTGAGCTCATATCAATTTAGAGTCATTTGAAGATAATCAATTCACTATGTTGAGTAATACTCAATTAAAGGTGTGAGGCTGAAATAGAAAAATGAAAAATGAAAAAAAATCCAAGGATTCTCTTTCTGAGTCTTTTTCTCTGTAAAGTTATTTAAAACAGAGGAAAAAGTACATTTAGACAATTTGGTGATCAAAATTTAACAAGTAATATGAAATATGTAGCTTGGAAATTACTAAATAGGTATATAATTCTTTAAATAAATGATCTATAAGCTTTTATAGTGATTTTCTTTTTAATTCTAAGGGACTTATTCTTTCTTTCTTTTTTTCTTTTTGCAGTATATGGTCAACCATGGCAAAACACAGGTTTAAATTGTGCAGGTCCACCTATGTATGGATATTTTTAAATAGTAAATATTACAACATTATATGTTCTGTGATTGGTTGAATCTGCAAACAGGGAGGGACAGTGAAAACAGGTGGGCAAATTATATATTATATTTGAATTAAATCTCTCATTGTTCAAGGATTAACTGTATATTTAGTAAGCCTTGATTAAGTGTCAACCACTGTGAAGAATGCTGGAGAACAAAAGAATGGTCCAGTCTTTATGCTTTGAAAGCTTAGTTTAGTACAGTGGTTTTAAACAGTGTATGTGTGTTGAACTGGGAGACTTTTGGGATTTTGCCCCTAGCAATGGGAGATGATTCAACCTCAAATGTAAACAGTCTCAAATTTGAGAGACTCTGAATTAGAGCAATACTAGACTGAAACTCAGAGTTAGGTCTAAAAATAGAGATGTACCTGCGATACCATCTTTCCAAGAATCTCACTAAGTTTTTATTGTTTTTTTTTTTTGTTGTTGTTTTTTTTTTTTTTTTTACCCTACAATGCACCTAGTTCCAAAAAAGTGCTGAAGACATAAAGAAGAAAAGATCAGGCCATTGAATTAAGACTCCTGGATTCAATATTTAACTCATATATCACTCCATTTTTCTTCTGAAAAATTGAAAAATGGAGCTAAAGTGTACACGATGCCTGATACAGAGAAGACGTTCAATAAATTTCAATTAACTTACATATTCCTGTGTATTCTGCCCAGAGCAGAGCCTGATGGAAGCACTTTTGTTTGCAGGTTGTAGGTGATCTATCGGTATACTAGGGGGTGAGCCCTGGAGGCACAAAAGACAAAGCTTCAAGACAGAGCAGAAGAAGTAGGGGATGGCCATAATGGGGATATATTATTTAGTTTATTGAGTTCACTGACTTGAGAAAGAGTGGTTATACTGTTGGTACCTTCTGAAAGCCCATGGAATTCTTCCCAGAATTGTATACGTTGGGGGGAAAAAAAGGACAAGGACCTTTATACAGAGGATGTTATTTACCCTTCCTTAAGAAATTTCCCCCAGTATGTTAATTCCCTGGCAGTTCAGCTTTGCCTGCATAAAAACTGAGGGTTGGATGAGCTCTGCTATGGAGAAGGCCCTGGGTTAGAGAGTTGTATTCCCTATTCTGGCTTTGGGGTGTGTGTTAGCTCCCACTTAACAGTCTACCACGGAAATCAGATGTGAGTTAATGAAATATAGCATGAGCAACATATACCTCTTCTTTATCTCTTTATTTTTAATAAAATATGATAGATAATTTTTAAATAGTTTTAATAATTTATATAAGAGCACTATAAATACAAATACCAAATGGTCATGTTAACAAGATTTACAATTAATTTTATATTAAACTGTGAATAATCTTATGAGTATATTAAACACAAAATCTAAGAATCTTATTTTTTCCTGGATGATTGAAATGCAACAATTAAGCAAACATAAAAACATAAATCCAATAGATATTAGATAGTGGACAAAGATCATTAAAAGCTTGGAATTAATTCACCTATTAATGAGTGGTACTAAATAAAGAATATATAAATATATAAACATATGTATGTATACATATATATTTTTAAGGTGTATTTGCCATAAACATTATACATTTTTAAGAAGACAGAGCTCAAATATTGTCTCTAAATAAGCCAACACACTGTGCTATTTAACTTGATCTCCTTTCTTTACAATTAAAGCTATTTGTTAATAAGCTTAGATGAAATTATTATTAAAAATAGATAATTTATTTAAAACTTGACAAAACTAACTGTAGAGAATTGTGAGAGATCTCAAACTTCATCTCACATGCAGACTAATAAGATAGTCTGTGTCGTGGATAATAGTAAAAGACATGGAATTCCTAAGTTATAGATGAAAAATAGTTTATTACTCACAGAAATAGCCACAGAATATCAGTGTTTCTCCACCATTTCCCAGATGCCCTCTTCCCAGAGGCTCTCTTCCCAGAGGGTGACACAAAGATGGCCAGATAACATATATTATAGGAAGAAGAATCCTGAGTTTAGAGAATCCCAATTATTTGTGTACAATGCGTATGTTTCACTTTTGTTTCAGAAAGAGATGTTCTCTTTGTCTTGAAAGTCTGCAAGCGAATCTGCCTTTTGCCAGATAGGTGAGCAGTGTTTCAACTTCCCATGGCTGTTAGCTATACAAACATCTTAAAAATATAGTCCAAGACCACTGCAGTCAGCATTTTGCTTAGAAAATGTGTGGAAACATGGGACAATCATGGAGAACTGTATTTCACAGTAGCTACTCAACACAGTGTTTATTTATTTATTTTACTTTACAATATTGTATTGAAAAGCTATATATGACAAACCCACAGCAAACATTATCCTCAAAGGTTAAAAATTGAAAGCATTTCCCCTAAAGTCAGGAACAAGACAAGGGTGCCCACTTTCATCACTACTATTCAACATAGTTCTGAAAGTTTTGGCCACAGCAATCAACACAGTGTTAATCTATTGTTTTAAAATATAACAGTGCCTCAGGGCAAGAATAAAGTTGACTGCACCTTCATATATATTCATTTTTGATGCCAGAAATTATTTGAGGAATTAGGGAAAATGTCACCCAGTAAATTATGAAATACCTACTATACCTGATAACTGATGAAAAGTGTTGGAAATTTTGTACTGATACAATCAAAAAATTTAGTGACTTTCAAGATTTAAATTTTGTAAATCTCTTTTAAGATGAAACACAAGTGAAACAGCTTAAAATCAAGAAGTAAAACAGTGATTTATAATAAGGACAAACAGTTATCGCACTGAAATCTATTGGACTAAACCCAGGAAATTAAAAAATGACTCCCCAGATTTTCTGTTTCTCTTTCTCTCCCTCTCAACTTGTTCCTCATAGCATCATTATTCTCTGACTCAGAACAGACATTCTCTGCTTTTCTACTATATGCATAAACATGAAATATGCCCACTTTACACTATATAGTTTCAGCAACATAAAGCGAGACCTAGAATTTTCTCCATATCAAAACTTTAAGCACCTAGAGAAATAAATGATTTAGCCCCTTCTGGACTAATCAGATATGCAGGCCTCAGGGGTATAGCACATGGTGGGATGCTTCATATTATTCAACATGAATTCTGAGGTTCCTTCTTTGTAATTTTGTGGGTGGAAAAGAAGGAAATAGAGAGAAGCAGTTTCCAGAATGCACAGCCAGTCAGTCTTAATAATTGTCTGCCACAATTTTTTCCACTGTTCCTTTTTATATACAGTGACTTATTTACAACTTAGAGTATAGGAAGTAAAACACACCCTTTATCTTGTTAGCAATGAAGAGAAAGAGGGGGAAAAAAGTGACTTGAATCTCTGCTATCCTAAGTGGTTTCCCTTGAGATAAACGAGTTCAACTGTACATGTAGCACATGATTTCTTATGACTTAGACATTCTTCCAGTCATAGTGTGAGTATTAACAATAACACCTAAAATGTTGATAGTATTTTTCAGCTAACAAATATTAATACTCATAATATCTGGCTTTTTCAGTTTCATTTCACCTGAAGGGTGAGTAATTAATTTGAAAATATGATCAGAGCAAAAAAAAAGTCACCATAAAAATAAGCACTATAAATATGATAATAGTCTCCCTAGTCAACCTCAGATATGCAGATGACACCACCTTTATGGCAGAAAGTAAAGAGGAACTAAAGAGCCTCTTGATGAAGGTGAAAGAGGAAAGTGAAAAAGCTGGCTTAAAACTCAACATTCAGAAAATGAAGATCATTACATCTGGTCCCTTCAGTTCATGACAAATAGATGGGGAAGCAATAGAAACAATGACAGAGTTTACTTTCTTGGTCTCCAAAATCACTGCTGACAGTGACTAAAGCCATGAAATTAAAAGACTCTTGCTCCTTGGAAGAAAGGACAAAATTAGCCAGCATGTTAAAAACAGAGACATTACTTTGCCAACAAAGATCTGTCTAGCCAAAGCTATGGTTTTTCCAGTAGTCATGTATGGATGAGAATTGGATCACAAAGAAGGCTGAGCACCAAAGAATTAAGGCTTTTGAACTGTCATATTGGAGAAGACTCTTGAGAGTCCCTTGGACTTCAAGGAGATCAAACAAATCAATCCTAGAGGAAATCAACCCTGAATATTCATTGGAAGGACTGATGCAGTAGCTGAAGCTCCAATACTTTGACCACCTGATGTGAAGTGCCGACTCAACAGAAAAAACCCTGATGCTGAGAAAGATTGAAGGCAGGAGGAGAAGGGGACAACAGAGGATGAGATGGTTGGATGGCATCATCAACTCAATAGACATGGGTTTGAGCAGGCTCCCGTAGCTGGTGAAGGACAGGGAAGCCTGGTGTGCTGCAGTCCATGGTGTCACAAAGTCAGATGTGACTGAGCGACTGAACAAATGTCAGTCTTAAAGAAAAGTACCTATTATGTGAGCAAATATTTATATGTTTCAGTTCAGTTGCTCAGTCGTGTCCGACTGTTTGCGACCCCATGAATCGCAGCACGCCAGGCCTCCCTGTCCATCACCAACTCCTGGAGTTCACTCAGTCACGTCCATTGAGTCGGTGATGCCATCCAGCCATTTCATCCTCTGTCGTCCCCTTCTCCTCCTGCCCTTAATCCCTCCCCGCATCAGAGTCTTTTCTAATGAGTTAACTCTTCGCATGAGGTGGCCAAAGTACTGGAGTTTCAGCTTTAGCATCATTCCTTCCAAAGAAGTCCCAGGGCTGATCTCTTTCAGAATGGACTTGTTGGATCTCCTTGCAGTCCAAGGGACTCTCAAGAGTCTTCTCCAACACCACAGTTCAAAAGCATCAACACAATGGAAATGTTTTGCTACACACAGTACCAATGACATCAACTCTCTTCATCAAAATGTACTTTTGCATAAAATATTAACTAGCTGTTTTCCTACTTTGCTATTAAGGAAATAGATATATGTATTCAAAATAGTGTCTTCTCTGGTGGCTCAAAGTAAAAATAGTACCAAACAATTCTAAAACAATTCTCAAATACATAAAATGAAGCATACCTGGTTCTTATATTTAGCATTTTTAAAATTAAAAATTTGCATAATTTGTTTAGGAAATGAACCATATAATTGATGCTTATAAGCTTTCAGTCATATTATATGACCTGTTGAGTTTAAACATACATTTATTATATACCTGGGAACTTAATATTCCCTTGTATATGTAATGCTCAGTATTTGACTCCATATATATATACATGTATGTGTTCGTGTGTGTGTTTGTGCTAAGTCATTTCAGTCACGTCTCTTTACAACCTTTTGGACTGTAGCCCGTCAGGCTCCTCTGTCCATGGGATTCTCTAGGCAAGAATACTGGAGTAAGTTGCCATGCCCTACTCGTGCCACCTCCTCACTTGTTTG
Source organism: Capra hircus (assembly GCF_001704415.2). Classification (NCBI taxonomy): domain Eukaryota; kingdom Metazoa; phylum Chordata; class Mammalia; order Artiodactyla; family Bovidae; genus Capra; species Capra hircus. Next base: position 15,913 of record NW_017195158.1, read on the forward strand.
TGGGCTCAGTCACTCAGTCGTGTCTGACTTTCTGACCCGATGGATGGAAGCCTGCCAGGCTACTCTCTCCATGGGAGTATCTAGGCAAAAGTACTTGAGTACTTCTTCTCCAGGGAATCTTCCTGACCCAGGGATCAAACCTGTGTTTCCTGCGTCTCCTGTATTGGCAGGGAGATGTTTTACTCCTGAACCACCTGGGATGCTTATACACACACGCACACACACACCACACACACACACACACACACGTATGTATGAAAAGTGAAAGTGAAATTTGCTCAGTCACGTCTGACTCTTTGCGACCCCGTGGGTCATACAATCCATGGAATTCCCTAGGCCAGAAGATTGGAGTGGGTAGCCTATCTCTTCTCCAGGGCCTGCTTGCAGGTGGATTCTTTACCAACTAAGCTAACAGGGAAGCCCGTGTTGAGGGCTTCCCTGGTGGCTGAGTAGTAAAAAATCTGCCCGTCAATGCAGGAGACAGTGTGTTCAATCCCTGGGTCAGGAAGATCCCTTGGAGAAGGAAACAGCAACCCACTCCAGCATTCTTGTCTGGAGAATCCCATGGACAGAGGAGCCTGGTGGGCTAAAGTCCTTAAGGTCACAAAGAGTTAGACATGACTGAGTGACTAAGTACACATGTGTGTGTGTGTGTTTCCCCTCATTCTTGCCTGTATTTCTTTTCTTCTCAAGCCTAAAATGAGAAATTTCTCTTTTAATTTGAGTGACAACTAATTTAAAAATCTATCCCTCACTAAAATTGTCCATCTAGAGGCATAAAAGGTAAAGGAAGCTTAGATAAGTGGAAGAAAAATGGCCTGATAGCATACTTTTAATTTTATATCTCTGCTTCACTTTTTAATTTCCTCTCATGTGATCACTGATCCATTCAAAATCCTGATGATATTTTGATTACATTCACTTAAGAATTAAGGACCTGTCTCATGGTTTAGTGGCTTGGAAAAACCACTATTGGTTGGGGAAAAAAAATACATTTAAAGAAACAAGCAAAGTTATCTTTCTTTCTTTAATGTTATGTAAAAATATTTTTGGAGAATAATAGTAGCTGTGTATTCTTGAGATTGTGATAGAAAAGTTTAAAAGAAAATAAACAGAATTACCTTTGGAATGAATTTTGAACCACAACTATTACTGTAATATCACATTACATAACAATCTTTTGCATACAATATAAAACATGATCAGTCTATGTAGAAGGAAGAGTCATCTCAGCTGAGGTAAATATAGGAATGAGAAGTAACTAGTATAGATGATGAGACTCAAGACTTTCATTCCCATTTTATAATGAAAAAATTGCTTGGATTTTATAACAAATCTTCAAAAAAACAGCATATGATAAAAAAAAAATCTCTTAGGGCTTTCAGCAAAATAGAATTTTTCTATGCTTGGTACAAATGTGGAAATGCTACTGACAAGAAAGGGAAGAAAAGCATCTGGGGCTGAATTTCTCCGCATGGAAATAAAAGAACATTTGATTCCATAATGGAATGGAATGGAATTCAACAACAGATCCATTTCAGTTATCATACTAGAAGCATAAATGTATGAAATTTACATAACTAGGAGACTGCTTTAATATGCTTGAGTTGTTCTCCTATGCTAATTTTACTGTCAATATTTTCCAGTTATCTTTGCACCAATATCTTATGTTAAACCACTTTTTCCTTTATCATCAGACCTGGCATATGTTATCCAGTATTTTGGATGTCTCTTAAGTTTGGGAGACACTGAAAAGCTATCTTATTTCCGGAAATCCATGAGATGCTTGATAACTTTCTGGCACACAACCAAAATAAACTGCTTATTTGGCCATCTCTTCTTAATCTAGTATACCCCATGATACTCACTAACATAACTGCACTGTTGAAATGATATATACTCCTTTACTTAATTCAGAAAAGCCAAGTCAGATTCAAGACACTAGAGTGAGAGTTCAAATGTCGATTCTACTTGTGAAATTAACCCAGACTTTATTTCTAAAATATGAAAACAAAAATACAATGAAAGAAATGTATTGACAGTACACACGTATAATGTAGTGTATTCAGGTTATAATGTAGTATGTTCAAGTCATAATGTAGTGTGTTCAAGTTATAATGTAGTGTGTTCAAGTTATAATGTAGTGTGTTCAAGTTATAAAGTAGTGTGTTCAAGTTATAATATAGTGTGTTCAAGTTATTTGTCCATCTATCTACTAAACTCTGCAATCTGGTAGCCTAACCATTTAGGCTATTATGAGGCAACCAAACACCAAATAGACATAGTTGATCTAAATCTAATCTTTTTTTATCAGGCATAGTCCCTGGCTCAATTTAATTGGTCAGCAGAATTCAGGATTACAAATTCTGTTCCCTTACATCAAAAATATACAGAAATTCTACACCTCATTTTATTACAGTTTACAGAATAGTGGTAAAAGAACAATAAAAAATTCTAGGATGCATGTGTTTGTGTGTTACAGTTCAAGAGATTTATTTGAAGGTTGCACTCTCATCCCAGTCTTAGTTCCATTGCTCATGGCAATACCTTTAATGATATTCCTTTGGGATAGGATTCTTTCACCACAAGAGAATCTTAATAAATTATTTTCTACTAAAAATATTAAAGATTTTATTTAAAAGCCATAGTCTAGGCCATATATTTTCCTGAATTATTGTTAAAAACTAGATTATCACTGAATCCAGGTCTTCTACTAGAATCAATACATCCTATACCCCATAGCCAGAGTGATCTAACCAATCGACCTGGGCATGCTATTCATCTATTCAAAATGCTTAAAAATTCTGAGTCACGATAGAAATATCTTATCTGCTTTTTAAGGGTTCCTACCTGTATCATTAGGATGCTCTTAGATGCCCATATACCCTATCTTTTATGATGTTTGTGTGTGTTAAGTCACTCAATCATATCTGACTCTTTGTGACCACGATGGACTGTAGCCCCACCAGGCTCCTCTGTCCATGGGGGATTTTTCCAGGCGAAAGAATAGTGGAGTGGGTTTCGCTAGGCCCTCCCTCCATGGGATTGGGAGCATCCCCACCTTATTCTTTTAAATCTGGTGAAAATACAACTAGCCATATCTCAATTCTATTTATATTAAAAACAAAACTAGAGAAACTTGCTATTATTTATATATTGTTTTATTTATTACATGTCTGCTCCTCAACAGAATATAAACTCTAAGGTAGCACAAAAACACACTTTATTATTAACATTGGGGGAAATCATGTAACCTAAGATGATGCCTGGATCAAAATGAACTTTTTACTACATTTAAAAATAGAATATATTTTTGTTTAAAAAATGATCTTGCAGTTATATCTGTAAACATTTTCACAATTCCCAAATTTGAAGCCCCTCCTTTCAAAAAATAAATATTAAATTCATTTAAAATTGTTTTATAGAAATTAATAATTTTTCCAAATAGTATTAAATATATTTTCTGTTAATGTTCTGAAACAAAATGGCATGACTGAAACTCTTGTCTAGTTTCCAAGGTAATATTAGCTTCACTGGAGCATTTTTTGCACTAGTTTATTGTTTGTCTAACACTTTATATAAAGATCAAACAAATATCACAATTATTTAATATTTGAAAAGCATCCATATTGGTAATTTTTCCTATAGTGTTATAAAGTTATAATAACATATTAAGATATTAATCACTGTGCTATACTTTTTAACACTTGCTTGTATGTAATTCTTCTTGTCATATCTTTATTTCCAACTGTAGCTGAATATTACTGTGAAGGCAATGGCAACCCACTCCAGTACTCTTGCGTGGAAAATCGGATGGACAGAGGAGCCTGGAAGACTGCAGTCCACAGGGTCGCAAAGAGTCGGACACGACTGACCTACTTCACTTTCACTTTTCACTTTCATGCATTGGAGAAGGAAATGGCAACCCACTCCAGTGTTCTTGCCTGGAGAATCCCAGGGATGGGGGAGCCTGGTGGGCTACCATCTATGGGGTCACACAGAGACAGACATAAATGAAGCAACTTAGCATCAGCAGCTGCTGCATATTGAACTCCCCAGACAGCTTTTTTAAAATTACTGATTTTTAAGTTACACAGCATAATGATTAGATACGATTCATGGGTTGATGCATGAATAGTAGTCATTTTAAATTCCAGCTGATTCTAATGTATAGCCAGGTCCAAGAATCACTATTTTAGTTCATCAGAAATATCTACATCTCTTTAGGGAAATTTAGCCTTGTTATAAAAGATCTGCAAGAACAAATCAAACATTTGATTTCCAAGGGCTGATTGTATTGAGAGAAAAATATATCTGAAGTAATCAGAATGGTATCCACTGAGGGAATGAAGGCAACAGGTTTTATTGCACCAATCAGAAAGACACAAGAGAAAGATAAGATTATTCAGCTCTCCAGGGATTCACTGGACTGCATACTTAGAGAAGAAAAGGACATGATTTTGGAGCAGATCCAAGCAGATCCTGAGACAAAGGAATGATAGCTACTGATGGAGAGAGAGATTCAGTACCTGGAAACTGCCCCAGAATCATGCTGACCAATACCAATGACAATTCAGAATGTTGAGCCAAAGCCTGAAAAAACAC
>NW_017195159.1:0-9043 GCF_001704415.2 Capra hircus
CGGGAACGCAGAATTCTTTACAGACCAGGCCAGGAATTCTTTACAGACCAGGCAGGGAAGGATCCTCCTCTCGAGCTAGGAGGCGGAAACGGGGCTCCTCTGGATGTGGGCTGGACTCTCCTGCTTCCTCTCAGTGAGACGGGTATGTGGGGAACTTCTAGAGTTGCAGCAAGGGTGTGAAGGACCGTTTGGAAGTTTCAGAGTTAGGTGTGACTAGCCTTGAGAAGCCTCAGGAAATGGGCCTCATCTCGCCTGGAGGGGAGAACCTCCTGGATTTTCTCGAGTTTCGGCAGGGGCTCGACTTACGACGGGGACCTCAGGGACCCGCTCTGGTGGCCTCAGGAAAGGCCAGTCCCCATGCGAGTTGCTCGGGGGCCTCTCGGGATTCCTCTCCCGTCCATGCTGGGGCCTAAGATCTTGTGTGGAGGGGGTGTCGGAACCTGAGGATTCCTCTCCAGTGCTGACATGGATCTTGGGGTAATTCTGGAGTCTCCCCTGGGGAGTCAGTCCTCGTCTCGACTGGGGGCATGCACGTGCGCTTTCCTCCGGAGCTGTAGCAGCAGTGTCACCCTTCCCTTCGCGTGGATCAAGGGATCTGTGCCTTGCCCTCGAGGCTTTCCCACGAGGCTTTCCCACAGGGTTGTCCCACGTGCCACCGTGGTGTGAGTCGATCCTCAGCTTGAAAGTCCAGGCAGTGCAGGGAAAACAGGTTTCCTTGGAATGGACGGAGACATTTAGTTGACTCTGGAATGGTGGCACGACCCTGGAGTACCTCTCGCCTTTCCTGTGGAGAGCGCCTCCTCTTGAGATACGACGGGAACGCCGGGAATTCTTTCCAGACCACGCAGGGAAAGGATCCCACCTCTCGAGTTATGATACGGAAACGGGGCTCTTCTGGATGTGGCCGGGACTCTGTGCTTCCTCTCAAGTGGAGACGGTTATGTCGGGGAACTTCTTGAGTTGCAGCAAGGGTGTGAAGGACCCTTTGGACGTTCCAGATGTTAGAATTGATTAGCCTCGAGACGCCTCAGCGGAAATGGGCCTCATCTCGCCTGGAGGGGAGAACCTCCTGTATTTTCTCGAGTTGCGGCAGGTGCTCTCGACTTACGACGGGGACCTCAGTGACCCGCTCTAGTGGCCTCAGGAAAGGCCAGTCCCCATGCGAGTTGCTCGGGGGCCTCTCGGGTTTCCTCTCCGTCGATGCCGGGGCCTAAGATCTTGTGTGGAGTCGGTGCCGGAACCTGAGGATTCCTCTCCAGTGCTGACATGGAACTTGGGGTACTTCTGGAGTCTCCCCAGGGCAGTCAGTCCTCGTCTAGAGTGGGGGCATGCACGTGCGCTTTCCTCCCGAGTTGTAGCAGCAGTGTCACGCTTCCCTTCCCATGGATCAAGGGATCTGTGGCTTTCCCTCGAGGCTTTCCCAAGAGGCTTTCCCACAGGGCTCTCCCACGTGCCACCGTGGTGTGAGTCGATCCTCGGCTTGAAAGTCGAGGCAGTGCAGGGAAACAGTTTTCCCTGGAATGGACTGAGACATCTGGGTCACTCTGGGTATGGTGGCTCGACCCTGGAGTTCCTCTCGCCTTTCCTGTGGAGAGCGACTCCTCTTGAGATTCGACAGGAACACCGGGACTTCTTTCCAGACCACGCAGGGAAAGGATCCCTCCTTTCGAGCTAGGAGGCGGAAACGGGTCTCCTCTGGATGTGGGCGGGACTCTCGTGCTTCCCCTCGAGTGGAGACGGGTACTTCGGGGAACTTTTTTAGTTGCAGCAAGGGTGTGAAGGACCCTTTGTAAGTTCCAGAGGTTAGGTGTGATTGGCCTCGAAACGCCTCAGTGGAAATGGGCCCCATCTCGCCTGGAGGGGAGAACCTCCAAGATTTTCTCGAGTTGCGACAGGTGCTATCGACTTACGACGGGGACCTCAGGGACCTGCTCTGGTGGCCTCTGGAAATGCCAGTCCCTATTCGAGTTGCTCGGGCCTCTCGGGATTCCTCTCCCGTCGATGCCGGGGCCTAGGTCTCGTGTGGAGTTGGTGCCGGAACCTGAGGATTCCTCTACAGTGCTGACATGGATCTTGGGGTACTTCTGGAGTCTCCCCAGGGGAGTCAGTCCTCGTCTCGAGTGGGGGCATGCACGTGCACTTTCTTCCCGATCTGTAGCAGCAGTGTTCCACTTGCCTTCCCGTGGATCAAGGGATCTGTGGCTTTCCCTCGAGGCTTTCCCACAAGGCTGTCCCACGTGCCACCGAGGTGAGAGTCGATCCTCGGCTTGAAAGTCGAGGTAGGGCAGGGAAAAATGGTTTCCCTGAAATGGACTGAGACATTTGAGGGACTCTGGGAATGGTGGCACCACCCTGGAGTTCCTCTCGCCTTTCCTGTGGAGAGCGCCTCCTCTTGAGATGCGACGGGAACGCCGGGAATTCTTTCCCGACCACGCAGGGAAAGATCCCTCCTCTCGAGCTACGAGGCAGAAACGGGGCTCCTCTGGATTTAGGGGGGACTCTCGTGATTCCTCTCGAATGGAGACGGGTATGTCTGGGAAATTCTTCAGTTGCAGCAAGGGTGTGAAGGACCCTTTGGAAGTTCCAGAAGTTAGGTGTGATTAGCCACGAGATGCCTCAGCGGAAATGGGCCTCATCTCGCCTGGACGGGAGAACCTCCTGGATTTTCCCGAGTTGTGGCAGGTGCTCTCGACTTACGACTGGGACCTCAGGGACATGCTCTTGTGGCCTTAGGAAAGGCCAGTCCCCATGCGAGTTGTTCGGGTGCCTCTCGGTATTCCTCTCCCGTCGATGCCGGGACCTAAGACCTTGTTTGGAGTCGGTGCCAGAACCTGAAGATTCCTCTCCAATGCTGACATGGATTTGGGGTACTTCTGGAGTCTCCCAAGGGAGTCAGTCCTCGTCTCAAATTGGGGCATGCACGTGCGATTTCCTCTCGAGCTGTAGCAGCAGTGTCACGCTTCCCTTCGCGTGGATCAAGGGATCTGTGGCTTTCCCGCGAGGCTTTCCCACGAGGCTTTCCCACGAGTCTTTCCCACAGGGTTGTCCCTCGTGCCACCTTGGTGTGAGTCGATCCTCGGCTTGAAAGTCGAGGCAGTGCAGGGAAAACAGGTTTCCCTGGAATGGACTGAGACATCTGGGGGACTCTGTGAATGGTGGCACGACCCTGGAGTTCCTCTCGCCTTTCCTGTGGAGAGCGCCTCCTCTTGAGATGCGACGGGAACGCCGGGAATTCTTTCCCGACCACGCAGGGAAAGGATCCCTCCTCTCGAGCTAGGAGGCGGAAACGGGGCTCCTCTGGATGTGGGCGGGACCCTCGTGCTTTCTCTCGAGTGGAGACGGGTATGTTGGGGTCTTCTTGAGTTGCAGCAAGTGTGTGAAGGACCTTTGTAATTTCCAGATGTTAGTTGTGATTAGCCTCGAGAAGCCTCAGCGGAAATGGGCCTCATCTCGCCTGGAGGGGAGAACCTCCTGGATTTTCTCGAGTTGCGGCAGGTGCTCTCGACTTACGACTGGGACCTCAGGGACCCTCTCTGGTGGCCTCAGGAAAGGCCTGTCCCCATGCGAGCTGCTCGGGGCCTCTCGGGATTCCTCTCCCGTCGATGCTGGGGCATAAGACCCTGTATGGAGTCATTGCTGTAACCTGAGGATTCTTCTCCAGTGCTGACATGGACCTTGGGGTACTTCTGGAGTCTCCCCAGGGAGTCAGTCCTCGTCTCGAGTGGGGGCATGCACGTGATCTTTCCTCCCGAGCTGTAGGAGCAGTAACACCCTTCCCTTCGTGTGTATGAAGGGATTTGTGCCTTTCCCTCGAGGCTTTCACACGAGGCTTTCCCACCAGCTTTCCACGACGCTTTCCCACCAGGCTTTCCCACGAGGCTTTCCCCCAGTGATGTCCCACGTTCCACCGTGGTGTCAGTCGATCCTTGGTTTGAAAGTCGAGGCAGTGCCGGGGAAACAGGCTTCCCTGGAATGGACTGAGACATCTGGGGGACTCTGGGAATGGTGGCACGACCCTGGAGTTCCTCTCGCCTTTCCTGTGGAGAGCGCCCCCTCTTGATATGTGACGGGAAAGTCGGGAATTCTTTTCCGAACATGCAGGGAAAGGATCCCTCCTGTCGAGCTAGGAGGCGGAAACAGGGCTCCTCTGGATGTGGGCGGGACTCTCGTGCTTCCTCTCGAGTAGAGACGGGTATGTCAGGGAACTTCTTGAGTTGCAGCAAGGGTGTGAAAGGCCCTTTGGAAGGTCCAGATGTTAGGTGTGACTAGCCTCGAGTCGCCTCTGTGGAAATGGGACTCATCTCGTCTGGAGGGTGGAACCTCCTGGATTTTCTCGAGTTGTGGTAGGTCCTCTCGCCTTATGACGGGGACCTCAGGGACTCGCTCTGGTGGCCTCAGGAAGGCCAGTCCCCATGCGAGTGGCTCGGGGGCCTCTCGGGATTTCACTCCCATCGATGCCGGGGCCTAAGACCTTGTGTGGAGTCGGTGCTGGAACCTGATGATACCTCTCCTTGCTGACATGGATCTTGGGTACTTCTGGAGTCTCCCCAGGGGAGTCAGTCCTCGTCTCGAGTGGGCGCATGCACATGCGCTTACCTCCCGAGCTGTAGCTGCAGTATCTCGCTTCCCTTCTTGTGGAGTAAGGGATCTGTGGCTTTCCCTCGAGTCTTTCCCACGAGGCTTTCCCAAAGGGCTGTCCCACGTGCCACCGTGTGTGAGTCGATCCTCGGCTTGAGAGCCAAGGCAATGCAGGGAAAACAGGTTTTCCGTGAAATGGACTGAGACATGTGGGGGACTATGGGAATGGTGGCACCACCCTGGAGTTCCTCTCGCCTTTCCTGTGGAGAGCGACTCCTCTTGAGACGCTATGGGAACGCCGGGAATTCTTTCCCGAACACGCAGGGAAAGGATACCTCCTCTCGAGCTAGGAGACGGAAACGGGGCTCCTCTGGATGTGGGCAGGACTCTCGTGCTTCCTCTCGAGTGGAGACACGTGTGTCAGGGAACTTCTTGAGTTGCAGCAAGGACGTGAAAGACCCTTTGGAAGTTTCAGAGGTTAGGTGTGATTAGCCTCGAGACGTCTCAGCGGAAATGGGCCTCATCTCGCTTGGAGGGGAGAACCTCCTGGATTTTCTCGAGTTGTGGCTGGTGCTCTCGACTTACGACGGGGAACTCAGGGACCCGCTCTTGTGGCCTCAGGAAAGGCCAGTCCCCATGTTAGTTGCTCGGAGGCCTCTCGGGACTCCTCTCCCGTCGATGCCGGGGCCTAAGATCTTGTGTGGAGTGGGTGCTGGAACCTGAGGATTCCTCTCCAGTGCTGACATGGATCTTGGGGTACTTCTGGTGTCTCCCCAGGGGAGACAGTCCTCGTCTCGAGTGGGGGCATGCACGTGCGCTTTCCTGCCGAGCTGTAGCAGCAGTGTCACGCTTCCCTTCGCGTGGATCAAGGGATCCGGATCTCTCCCTCGAGGCTTTCCACCAGGCTTTCCCAGGAGGCCCTCCCACAGGGCTGTCCCACATGCCACCGTGGTTTGAGTCGATCCTAGGCTTGAATTTCGAGGCAGTGCAGGGAAAACAGGTTTCCCTGGAATGGAGTGAGACATCTGGGGGACTCTGGGAATGGTGGCACGACCCTGGAGTTCCTCTCGCCTTTCCTGTGGAGAGTGCCTCCTCTTGATATGCGACAGGAACACCGGGAATTCTTTCCCGACAACGCAGGTAATGGATCCGTCCTCTAGAGCTAGGAGACGGAAATGGGGCTCCTCTGGATGTGGGCAGGACTCTCGTGCTTCCTCTCGAGTGGAGACAGGTATGTCGGGGAACTTCTTGAGTTGCAGCAAGGACGTGAAGGACCCTTTCGAAGTTTCAGAGGTTAGGTGTGATTAGCCTCGAGTCGCCTCAGCGGAAACGGGCCTCATCTCGCCTGGAGGGGAGAACCTCCTGGATTTTCTCGAGTTGCGACAGGTGCTCTCGACTCACGACGGGGACCTCAGGGACCTGCTCTGGTGGCCTCTGGAAAGGCCATTCCCTATGCGAGTTGCTTGGGGCCTCTCGGGATTCCTCTCCCGTCGATGCCGGGGCCTACGATCTCGGGTGGAGTGGGAGCCGGAACCTGAGGATTCCTCTCCAGTGCTGACATGGATCTTGGGGTACTTCTGGAGTCTCCCCACGGGAGTCAGTCCTCGTCTCGAGTGGGGGCATGCACGTGCGCTTTCTTCCCGATCTGTAGCAGCAGTGTTCCACTTCCCTTCGCTTGTATCAAGGGATCTGTGGCTTTCGCTCGAGGTTTTCCCTCGAGGCTTTCCCACAGGGCTGTCCCACGTGCCACCGTGGTGTGAGTCGATCCTCGGCTTGAAAGTCGAGGCAGTGCAGGGAAAACAGGCTTCCCTGGAATGGACTGAGATATCTGGGGACTCTGGGAATGGTGGCACGACCCTGGAGTTCCTCTCGCCTTTCCTGTGGAGAGTGCCTCCTCTTGAGATGCGATGGGAACTTCGGGAATTCTTTCCCGACCGCGCAGGTAAAGGATCCCTCCTCTCGAAGTAGGAGGCGGAAACGGGCTCCTCTGGATGTGGGCGGAACTCACGTGCTTCCTCTCGAGTGGAGATGGGTATGTTGGGGAACTTCTTGAGTTGGAGCAAGGGTTTAAAGGACCCTTTGGAAGTTCCAGAGGTTAGTGTGATTAGCCTCGAAACGCCTCAGTGGAAATGGGCCTCATCTCGCCTGGAGGGGGAACCTCCTGGATTTTCTCGAATTGCGGCAGGTGCTCTCGACTTACGACGGGGACCTCAGGGACCCGCTCTTGTGGCCTCAGGAAAGGCCAGTCCCCATGCGAGTTGCTCGGGGGCCTATCGGGATTACTCTCCCGTCGAAGCTAGGGCCTAAGACCTTTTTGTGGAGTCAGTGCCAGAACCTGAGCATTCCTCTCCAGTGCTGACATGGATCTTGGGGTACTTCTGGAGTCTCCCCAGGGGAGTCAGTCCTCGTCTCGTGTGGGGCATGCACGTGCGCTTTCCTCCCGAGCTGTAGCAGCAGTGTCACGCTTCCCTTCGCAAGGATCAAGTGATCAGGGGCTTTCCTCTCGGGCTTTCCGACGAGGATTTCCAACGAGGCTTTCCCACAGGGCTGTCCCCGTGTGTGAGTCATTCCTTGGCTTGAAAGTCGAGGCAGTGCAGGGAAAACAGGTTTCCCTGGAATGGACTGAGACATTGGGGGACTCTGGGAATGGTGGCACGACCCTGGAGTTCCTCTGCCTTTCCTTGGAGACTCCTCTTGAGAGAGGAAAGCCTGGAGGGGCGCCCTCTCCCGTCCTCACGCTGGCCCGGGGGGGGAACTGGGCTATGGTGGGCCGGACTCTCGTGCTTCCTCTCGAGTGGAAATGGGCATGTCAGGGAACTTGGTGAGTTACAGCAAGGGTATGAAGGACCCTTTGGAAGTTCCAGAGGTTAGGTGTGATTTGCCTCCAGACGCCTCAGCAGAAATGGTCCTCAACTCGCCTGGAGGGGAAACCTCCTGAATTTTCTTGAGTTGCGGCAGGTGCTCTCGACTTACGACGGGGACCTCAGGGACCCGCTCTGGTGGCCTCAGGAAAGGCCAGTCCCCATGTGAGTTGCTAGGGGGCCTCTCGGGATTCCTCTCCGTCGAAGCCCGGGCCTAACACCTTGTGTGGAGTCGGTGCCAGAACCTGAGGATTCCTCTCCAGTGCTGACAAGGATCTTGGGGTACCTCTGGAGTCACCCAGGGGAGTCAGTCCTCGGTTCGAGTGGGGGCAGGCACGTGCGATTTCCTCCGAGCTGTAGCAGCAGAGTCACGTTTCCCTTTGCGTGGATCAACGGATCTGTGGCTTTCCCTCAAGGCTTTCCCACGAGGCTTTCCCACAGGGCTGTCCACGTGCCACCGTGGTGTGAGTCGATCCTCGGCTTGAAAGTCGAGGCAGTGCAGGGAAAACAGTTTTCCCTGGAGTGGACTGAGACATCTGGGGACTCTGGGAATGGTGGCACGACCCTGGAGTTCCTCTCGCCTTTCCTGTGGAGAGCGCCCCTCTTGAGCTGCGATGGGAAGGCCAGGATTTCTTTCCCGATCACGCAGGGAAAGGAACCCTCCTCTCGAGCTAGGAGGCGGAAACGGGTCTCCTCTGGATATGGGCGGGACTCTCGTGCTTCCTCTCGAGTGGAGACGGTATGTCGGGAACTTCTTCAGTTGTAGCAAGGGTGTAAAGGACCCTCTGGAAGTTCCAGAGGTTAGGTGTGATTAGCCTCGAGACGCCCTCAGCGGAAATGGGCCTCATCTCGCCTGGAGGGGGAGAACCTCCTGGATTTTCTCGAGTTGCGGCAGGTGCTCTCGACTTACGACGGGGACCTCAGGGACCCGCTCTGGTGGCCTCAGGAAAGGCCAGTCCGCATGCGAGTTGCTCGGGGCTCTCGGGATTCCTCTCCCGTCGATGCCGGGGCCTAAGACCAGGAGCCAGTGTGAGGAAGCCGCCCGTGACACGGTTATGAGGAAGGAAGCTGACATACGCAAGGCGTGCTCAGACTTCAGGGACCTCTCTGGAAATTTTTAAGCATGTACCCCAACAAAAATCTGCCGGTTTTTGTGCTCTGCTTTTTCTCTCTTCTGACCTTTTCTGGAAAAGTCAATTCAGGGCGTTATTCTTCTGCATTTGAAAGAGTGTTTCAATCCAAAAACCCTCTGATGGCTTTCTAGCCTGCCTGTAGAACTCGTACAGCTGCGCTTGTGATTGTTTGAGGCCTCCTGACCGCAGGAGGCACAGGAAGCTTTAAAACATCCTAGGAATGCAGGAGCTTCCGAGGAGTCAAAATCTTTAGAATAGGACTGATTAAAAGTTTCATTTTTTGGGTCAATGCTTGCTGCCAAATTTTCATATCCTTTATTTTTAGATATAGTTGGTATATAGAAAAACAAGTAGTAGACCTGGTATTAGCAACATTAGATCTTTGAGTTAAGTACCTTCTTTGTTATAACCCACTGCACCTTTTGTTCTATAGAGATGTAACTTTAATGCTTTAAGGAGATGCAGATTAAA
>NW_017195160.1:0-9043 GCF_001704415.2 Capra hircus
CGGGCTGAGTGCCATGCTAGGGTCACCTAGTCGAGGGCACCTTGCACATCCAATGGGCCCCAGCGAGTAGCTATGGACCGGCCCTTCGGTTGAGACATCCCAAAGCAGGAACAAAGCTAGCTCTGTCAGAAGGAGAAAAAACAGCAATGGGATGGATTTTTCAAGCAGTTGCTAAGTCACACCACGTTAGGGCTCCCCGGGAAAGAAATGCGAATTTTGGCCTCTAGGCCCAGTATCCAGATGTGTGCACAGGATATTTTCCCCACAGGATTCAAGAATGTTCCAGACAGACCTAAGCTCACTAGCTCTCTCCTGCAGAGGAAATGAAATATTGTTGCTGAACCACGAAAAGATGCTGGGATTCTTGGCTTATGGAGGAGAAGAATTCAATCCAGGGCCCAAGACGAGGCTTGATTGCTCAGAGCTTTTGTGCAATAGAGTTTTATTAAAGGAGAAAGGAGATAGAGAAAGCTTCTGACAGAGACATCACAAGGGGCAGAAAGCGTACCCCCTTGCTAGTGTTAGTAATGGAGTTATATACTCTCCAATAAGTTATGACAACGAACAAAGAATGTCTGGAGGTTGTAAAGACTCACTAGACCTACTCCCATAATTGACATTTTAAGATAACAGGATTAGCCAGAAGGTTTTTTCCAGAGACCGTCCTCAAGAAGGATGCATGATTGTTATATAATCCTAAGGAATGTAGAGGGAAAAACAGTTTGTCCTTCCTTCCTCCTTGAGAATTCTAGACCCTCTCTCCTTGGGGACCCTTGAACTTCTTATAAACCTGCCTTGGCAATGACTCTCTCAGAAACATGATTGAACAGCCGTTTGGAGCTTCCTTTGACTTTCCCTGGGAGGGAGGGAGCCCTCCCTGAGCACAGGGCCTCAGGGGCCATGGCCAATGAAAAAGAATCTCCCAGCAAGTGCTTTTCAGCCCTGTGTGACTCTCAGCCCACAGGAGGCTGAGAAAACTCTCTTCCTTGGAGGAAGGAAAGGCAGCCCAAGAGTGTGTTTTCAGGCCTGTATCTTGCAGCAAGTGTTTGGCTTGTTAGACAGAAGACCTGCAGGCCTGTTCCAACAGACTCAATGCCAGAATCAGGGCCTTGTGTCTCCCTGCAGTTTCCTGGCCTTGCAAACACATTCCTAGGTGAGAGCAGTCCTGCCCATGGGGAAGCAGGCTGCGGGAGTGTGTCTGAGGGGGCCAGGTGTCATGCTGGGGTCACCTGGTCGAGGGCACCTTGCACCTCCAATGGACCCCAGGCAAGGAGTTGCAGGCCACCACCTTGCTTCTGAAAATCCCAAAATGGGGAGCAAAGCTCGCTCTGTCAGAGGGAAGAAAACAGCAACAGGATGGATTTTCAAGCAGTTGCTAGGCTGTACTGCGTTAGGGCTCCAAGGAAGGAAAATGCGAATTTTAGCCCCTACGACTGGTATCCAGGTGGGCTCCCAGGATGATTTCCCCGCAGGATCCAAGAACGTTCCAGACAGACCTGGGCTCACTAGCTCCCTCCTGCAGAGGAAACATGAGAGAACAGCTGTTTGGAGGTTGCTTTGACTTCCCCTGGGAGGGTAGGATCCCTCCCTGGGTGCAGGGCCTCAGGGGCCATTGCCGCTGAGAAATGCCCTCGAAGCCAGACCTTTCCAGCCTTGTATGACTCAGCACGGAGGAGACTGGAAAAGCTCTCTTCCTTGGAGGAAGGAAAGGCAGCCCCAGAGAGTGTGTTTTCACACCTGTATCTTGCAGCAAGTGTTTGGCGTCTCAGACGTCAGACCTCCAGGCCTGCTCCAACGGCCTCAGTTCCAGAGTCAGGGCCGTGTGTCTCCCTGCATTTTCTGAGCCTTGGGAACACATTCCTAGGTCAGAACAGTCCTGCCCATGGGGAAGGAGGCTGCGGAGTGTGTCTGAGGGGGTCGGGTGCCATGCTGGGGTCCAATAGACCCGGTACTCCAATAGACCCCAGGACAACAGCGGTGGGGCTCCCCTGGCTTCCGAAATGCCAAAGCGAGAAGCAAAGCTAGCTCTATCAGAAGGAAGAAAAGAGCAATCGGATGGATGTTCAGGCTGTTGCTGGGCCGCACCACTTCAGGGTCCCCCCGAGAGGAACAGGCGCCCTGTGGCCCCTAGGTCCGATATGCAGGTTAACACACAGGGTGTGTCCCCATAGGAGCCAAGAATTTTCCTGACAGACCTAGGCTCACTAGAGCTCTCCACAGGGCAAAAGGGGTAGAACAGACTGTGGATGTGACTCTGCCTTTCCCAGCGAGCATGGGGCCCTCCCTACGCCCGGGCTCCAGGGAAAATTGTCCTGAAAAATGACCTCCAAGAAGCGCTTTTCCAGCAGGCTGGGATGCAGAGTTCACAGGATGCGGGGAAAGTGATCGTCCTTCAGGGAAGAAGAGGCAGCCACCCAGTGTGTGTTTGCAAGCCTGTATTTGGAAGAAACTGGTTAGCTTCTTCAAGGGGAGACCTCCAGGTCTGCTCAGAGGACCGAAATTCCAGAGGCAGCACCATGCATCTCCCCTGTCCTTTCTGAGCCTTGGAAAGACATTCCTAGCTTATAGCGGTATTGCTCATGAAGAAGCAGGATGCAGGAATGTGTCAGACATGACTGGGTGCCTTCCTGGGTTCAGCTCCGTGAGGGGCCTTTCCACTCAAAGTAGGTCCCATGCCTCCTTGGGGAGGAAGTGGGGCCCGCTTGCCTCCAAATTGGCCAAAGGCTGGAACAAAGCTAGTTCTATCAGAGGTAAGAAAAGAGCAATTGATGGATGTGGAAGCTGTTGCTGGGCCGCACTGCTTCAGGCCCCCCACCCCTCGCCCCGAGAGAAACAGGCGCCTGTGGCCCCTAGGTCCTGGATGCAGTTTCACACATAGAATGTGTCCCCATAGGAGCCAAGAATTTTCCTGACAGACCTAGGCTCACTAGAGCTCTCCTACAGAGCAAAGGGATGGGACAGATGTGTGGCTGTGGCTCTGCCTTTCCCTGGGAGTGTGGAGCCGCTCCCTATGGCCCTGGGCTCCAGGGGAAATTGCCCCTGAATAATGACCTCCAAGAAGCGCTTTTCCAACTGGCTGAGACGTGGAGTTCTCAGGATGCAGGGAAAGCGAGTGTCCTTCGGGGAAGCAAAGGCAGTCACCTGTTATCATGACTTACTAGAATAGTAGGTACCTTCTCCGGTTGGGCAGAGGCCTTCCCTACCTGATCTGAAAAAGAAAACGAAGTAGCTCGCTGATGAGAAATAATTTCCAGACTTGGGTTTCCAACGTATAGAATCCGACAATGGCCCTGTCTTTGTAGCCGCGTTAATTAACAGGTATGTGAAGTTCTAAATATCAGTGGAAATTACATACACCATATAGGCCCCAGTGTTCTGGAATGGTGGAAAGAAACAACCAAACTCTTGAAGAGACACTTTCAAAATGGATCATAGAGACTGACTGTACGTGGATGGGCTTGCTTCCGGCAGACTTACTCATATTACGGGTAACCGCACGTTCCCATAGTTGTTGTCCTTATGAAATTTTCTATGGGAGACCCCCTCCCACAGTGAGGCAGGTGTTAGGAGATTTGCCACAAGTAAGGGGGTGGGATTTCACAGCAGATGGAACAATTAGGTAAGGTAATAAATCAGGTAACTAAGTTTGTATAAAAAAGAATATCATTCCCCCTTGAGGAACAGATTCATGAATTTGTGCTCAGTGATCAGGTGTGGCTCAATGACTGGAAACACAATTCCTTGGCCTGACATCGGAAAGGTCCTTATACTGTTGTTTTAGCCACAATTCTGAAAGAGATGGGAAATACCAGACCACCTAACCTGCCTCTTGAGAAATCTGGATGAAGGTCAGGAAGCAACAGTTAGAGTAGGACATGGAACAACAGACTGGTTCCAAAAAGGAAAAAGAGTATGCAAAGGCTGTATATTGTCACCCTGTTTATTTAACTTATATGCAGAGTACATCATGAACAATGCTGGGATGGAAGATACATGAGCTGGAATCAAGATTGCCTGTAGAAATATCAATAAACTTAGATATGCAGATGACACCACCATTATGGATAAATGTGAAGAGGAACGGGTATGTCGGGGAAATTCTTGAGTTGCAGCAAGGGTGTGAAGGACCATTTGGAAGTTCCAGAGGTTAGGTGTGGTTAGTCTCGAGATGCCTCAGCAGAAAATGGGCCTCATGTCGCCTGGAATGGAGAGGCTCCTGGATATTCCCGAGTTTCAGCAGGTGCTCACGAGTTACGACAGGGACTTCAGGGACCCGCTCTGGCGGCCGCAGGAAACGCCAGTCATCATGCGTGTTGCTAGGGGGCCTCTCGTGATTCCTCTCCCGTCGATGCGGGGCCTAAGACCTTGTGTGGAGTCGGGGCCGGAACCTGAGGATTCCTCTCCAGTGCTGACATGGATTTTGTGTACTTCTCGAGTCTCCACAAGGGAGTCAGGCCTCGTCTCGAGTGGGGGCATGAGCGTGACATTTCCTCCCATGCTGTAGCAGCAGTGTCACGCTTCCCCATCCCTGGACCAAGGGATCTGTGGCTTTCCTCGAGTCTTTCCCACTAGGCTTTCCCACAGGGCTGTCCCACGTGTGCGGTGGTGTGAGTCGATCCTCGGCATGAAGGCCAAGCAGTGCAGGGAAAACAGGTTCCTGTGGAATGGACTGAGACATCTGGGTGAGTCTCGGAATGGTGGCACGACCCTGCAGTTCCTCTCCCCTTTCCTTTGGAGAGCGCCTCCTCTTGAGATGCGATGGGAATGCCGGGAATTCTTTCCGACCAATCAGGGAAAGGATCGCACATCTCGAGCTACGAGCCGGAAACGGAGCTCCTCTGGATGTGGCCGGGACACTCGTGCTTCCTCTTGAGTGGAGACGGGTATGTCGGGGAACTTCTTGAGTTGCTGCAAGGGTGTGAAGGACCCTTTGGAAGTTGCAGAGTTTAAGTGTGCTTAGCCTTGAGATGTGTCAGCGGAAATAGGCTTCATTTTGCCTGGAGGGGAGAACATCCTTGATTTTCTCCAGTTGCGGCAGGTGCTCTCGACTTACGACGGGGACGCAGGGACCCGCTCTGGTGGCCTCAGGAAAGGCCAGTCAAGATCCAAGACACACTGGAGAGGGAGAGACATCACGAGAGGCTCCGAGCAACTCGCATGGGGACTGGCCTTTCCTGAGGCCACAAAGGGTCCCTGAGGTCCCCGTCGTAAGTCGAGAGCACCTGGCGCAACTCGAGAAAATCCAGGAGGTTCTCCCCTCCAGGCGAGATGAGACCCATTCGCGCTGAGGCATCTCGAGGCTAATCACACCTAACCTCTGGAACTTCCAAAGGGCCCTTCACACCCTTGCTGCAACTCAATAAGTTCCCCGACATACCCGTTTCCACTCGAATGGAAGCACAAGAGTCCCGCCCACAACAAGAAGAGCCCCGTTTCAGTCTCATAGCTCGAGAGGAGGGATCCTTTCCCTGCGTAGTCGGAAAGAATTTCCGGCGATCCCGTCGCATCTCAAGAAGAGGTGCTCTCCACAGGAAAGGCGAGAGGAACTCAGGGTCGTGCCACCATTCCCAGAGCCCCCAGATGTGTCAGTCGATTCCAGGGAAACCCCCCCATGCCTCGACTTTCAAGCCGAGGATCGACTCAGACCTCGGTGGCACGTGGGACAGCCCTGTGAAAAGCCTAGTGGGAAAGCCTCGTGGGAAAGCCTACAGAGAAAGCCACAGATCCCTGGATCCATGCAAAGGGAACCGTGACACTGCTGCTAAAGCTCGGGAGGAAAGCGCACGTGCACGCCACACTCGCGACGAGGACTGACTCCCCTGGGAGACTCCAGAAGTACCCCAAGATCCATGTCAGAACTGGAGAGGAATCCTCAGGTTCCGGCACCGACTCCACACAAGGTCTCAGGCCCCGGCATAGACGGGAGAGGAATCAATAGAGGACCCCGAGCAACTCGCATGGGGACAGGCCTTTCCTGAGGCCAGCAGAGCGGTTCCCTGAGGTCCCGTCGTAAGTCGAGAGCACCTGCAGCAACTCGAGAAAATCCAGGAGTTCTCCCTCCAGGCGAGATGAGGCCCATTTCCGCTGAGGCGTCTCGAGGCTATTCGCACTTAACCTCTGGAAGCTCCAAAGGGTCCTTCACACCCTTGCTGCAACTCAAGAAGTTCCCCGACATACCCGTCTCCACTCGAGAGGAAGCACGAGAGTCCCGCCCACATCCAGAGGAGCCCCGTTTCCCCTGCTAGCTCGAAAGAAGTGATCCTTTCCCTGCGTGGTCGGAAAGAATTCCCCGGCATTCCCGTCGCATCTCAAGAGGAGGCGCTCTCCACAGGAAAGGCGAGAGGAACTCCAGGGTCGTGCCACATTCACAGAGTTCCCCAGATGTCTCACTCCATTTCAGGGAAACCTGTTTTTCCTGCACTGCCTCGACTTTCAAGCCGAAGATCGACTCACACCATGGTGGCACATGGGACAGCCATGTGGGAAAGCCTCGTGGAAAGCCTCGTGGGAAAGCCTCGAGGAAAGCCATAGATCCCTTGATCCACGCTAAGGGAAGCGTGACAGTGCTGCTACAGCTCGGGAGGAAAGCGCACGTGCATGCCCCCACTCGAGACGAAGACTGACTCCCCTGGGGAGACTCCAGAAGTCCCCCAAGATCCATGTCAGCACTGGAGAGGAATACTCAGTTTCCGGCACCGACTCCACACAAGGTCTTAGGCCCCGGCATCGACGGAGAGGAATCCCGAGAGGCCCCTGAGCTACTCGCATGGGGACTGGCCTTTCCATGGGCCACCAGAGCGGCTCCCTGACATCCCCGTCTTAAGTCGAGAGCACCTGCCGCCACTCGAGAAAATCCAGGAGGTTCTCCCCTCCAGGCGAGTGAGGCCCATTACCGCTGAGGGCTCTCGATGCTAATCACACCTAACCTCTGGAACTTCCAGAGGGTCCTTCACACCCTTGCTGCAACTCAAGAAGTTCCCCGACATACCGTCTCCTCTCGATAGGAAGCACGAGGGTCCCGCCCACATCCAGAGGAGCCCCTTTCCGCCTCGTAGCTCGAGATGTGGGATCCTTTCCCTGCTTCGTCGGGAAAGAATTCCCAGCGTTCCCGTCGCATCTCAAGTGGAGGCGCTCTCCACAGGAAATGCGAGAGGAACTCCAGAGTCGTGCCACCATTCCAAGAGTCCCCTAGATGTCTCAGTCCATTCCAGGAACCTGTTTTCCCTGCACTGCCTCGACTTTCACGCCGAGGTTCGACTCACACCTCGGCGGCATGTGGACAGCCCTCTGGGATAGCCTCGTGGTAAAGCCTGGAGGAAAAGCCACAGATCACTTGATCCACGCGACCGGAAGCGTGACACTGCTGCTACAGCTCGGGAGGAAAGCGCACGTGCATGCCCCCATTCGAGACGAAGACTGACTTCCCTGGGCGGGCTCCAGAAGTACCCCAAGATCCATGTCAGCACTGAGGAATCCTCAGGTTCCTGCCCCAACTCCTCACAAGGTCTTTTTTTTTTTTCTTTCCTTTTACTCTTTTCTTTGCATTTATTTAAACACAGTTCTCAAACTTTTGAGTGAAATTGGCCTCCTTTGTAAGCAAAAACCTGAAAGTAGTATTTAAAAAAACGAACAGGCAAAGTCTTCAGATCATCCACAACACAGGTGTAGTGTTCCCTTCTTTTTTCTCAAAACTCTGAAGCACCCAGTTTTTCCATATAGTCTTAAAAGCTAGAAGAACAAGAGTACATTTGTGGTGGAATATTATTTTCACTTGCTGATTACTAATTGAAATACCATTATCCCCTTCTAACAGCTTTAAGAAATAGCCTTTTTAAGGCATACATTGTGCAACTCATCTTATTCCCTGCTATGTATAATACAGGTTACATAAAGGCTGTCAAAGTCACATTTATATAAGAATTAAGCATTTGCTGTATTGAAAGATCTTTAGTTTTTAACACTAGCAGTATAGAGTTACAGAGCGTAATTTTTATCACTTAACTGCAGGTATATTAAGTATGGTATGTTTCATGGACTCGAGGAAAACGGGCATTTTTTTCTTTAATTTACTACTGACAATCTAATCAGAACAGTTCTCCTAAGCATTGATATGTTAGAAAGAAAAGTAAAAACCAAACGTTATTGTTGCTTTTTGCCATTTGTAGCATTTTACACACAGGCTTCAATCTTCAGAATACCCTGTATTCAGTAGAAAAACCATTTAAATGAAGTTCTGTACAATAGAAACTTCTCAGCAGTCAAAATTTTAGACTGTAAAAAAATACATGTAAAACATACTTTTCTGAAAACACTTAACTTTGAACAAAGCACCGAACTACACAAATGCAGAATGAAAACAGCATTTCAACTCCACCAAAAGTAGTCATCATAAAAGGTGTAAAAGTCACCTAACTTCACCAGGCACTGTTCACTTTTAAACAGGAGACAATAAAAAATATTGTCCACAAAAATATCCCAACACTAGGGCAGGTTTCAGAAAGTTTCATCTTCATGCTTTAATAGCGACGAGGTGAGTATGATCGAGATCTGGAACGTGATCTGTATCCTCCACGACTATAGTAGGGAGAAGGTGACCGTCTTCTGTATTTCTGATCCCTGTCTTGAGCAGCTCTCCATCCTCCTCCTCCTCCTCCTCCTCCTTTGTACGATCTGCTGTAATAGTCCCGATCATCATAGCCTCGATCATATCTCTGTCATAGTAAATGACGGCGTGAACTGCCATAGGTAGGTCTCCCCATGTAAATTTCCTGCTGTTGGAGTATGTGGTCTTTTCGTTATGGAGAAGTCAACTCTGATCCTACATCCATCAAGCTCCATTCCATTGGCACGCTCTTTTGCTTCCTTGCATCATCTACATTTTCAAAGTATACAAAGGCAAATCCTCTGAACGTCTAGACTGCTGGTCATATACAATAGATACATCAGCAATTGGCCATATTTAGAGAACATTTCTCTTAGATCTCTTTCTGTAGTATACAAGCTCAATCCAAATACTCCAAGACAACAGTTAGGATCAGGATTT
>NW_017195161.1:0-9042 GCF_001704415.2 Capra hircus
TCGTGGGAAAGCCTCGTGGGAAAGCCTCGAGGGAAAGACGCTGATCCCTTGATCCACGCGAAGGGAAGCGTGACACTGCTGCTACAGTTCGGAGGAATCGCATGTGCATGCGCCCACTCGAGATGCAGAATGACTTTCCTGGGGAGACTCCAGAAGTACCCCAAGATCCATGTCAGCACTGGAGAGGAATCCTCAGGTTTCGGCACCGACTCCACACAAGATCTTAGCCCCGGCATCGACGGAGAGGGAATCTCGAGAGCCCGCGAGCAACTCGGCATGGGGACTGGCCTTTCCTGAGGCCACCAGAGCGCGTCCCTGAGATCCCCGTCGAAAGTTGAGAGCACCTGCCGCAACTCGAGAAAATCCAGGAGGTTCTCCCCTCCAGGCGAGATGAGGCCCATTTCCGCTGAGTCGTCTCCAGGCTAATCACACCTAACCCCTGGAACTTCCAAAGGCTCCTTCACACCCTTGCTGCAACTCAAGAAGTTCCCTGACGTACCCGTCTCCACTCGAGAGGAAGCACTAGAGTCCCGCCCACATCCAGAGTAGCCCCGTTTGCGCCTCCTAGCGCGAGAGGAGGGATCCTTTCCCTGCGTGGTCGGGAAAGAATTCCCGGCATTCTCGTCGCATCCCAAGAGGAGCGCTCTCCACAGGAAAGGCGAGAGGAACTCAAGGGTCGTGCCACATTCCCAGAGCCCCCAGATGTCTCAGTCCATTCCAGGGAAACCTGTTTTCCCTGCACTGCTCCACTTTCAAGCCGAGGATCGACTCACACCACGGTGGCACGTGGGACAGCCCTGTGGGAAAGCCTCGTGGGAAAGCCTCGAGGGAAAGCCTCGAGGGAAAGACCTGATCCCTTGATCCCCGCGAAGGGAAGCGCGACACTGCTGCTACACCTCGGGAGGAAAGCGCACGTGCATGCCCCACTCGAGAAAAGGACTGACTCCACTGAGGAGACTCGAGAAGTACCCCAAGATCCATGTCAGCACTGGAGAGGAATGCTCAGGTTCCGGCACCGACTCCACACAAGATCTTAGGCCCCGGCATCGACGGGAGAGGAATCCCGAGAGGCCCCCGAGCAACTCGCATGGGACTGGCCTTTCCTGAGGCCAACAGAGCGGGTGTCCCTGAGGTCCCGTCGCAAGTCGAGAGCACCTGCCGCAACTCGAGAAAAATCCAGGAGGTTCTCCCTCCAGGCGAGATGAGGCCCATTTGTGCTGAGGCGTCTCGAGGCGAATCACACCTAACCTCTTGAATTTCCCAAAGGGTCCTTCACACCCTTGCTGCAACTCAAGAAGTTCCGCGACATAACCCGTCTCCACTTGAGAGGAAGCACGAGAGTCCCGCCCACATCCAGAGGAGCCCCGGTTTCCGCCTCCTAGATCGAGAGAGGCATCCTTTCGCTGCGTGTTCGGGAAAGGAATTTCCGGCGTACCCATCTCATCTCAAGAGGAGGTGCTTTCCACAGGCAAGGTGAGAGGAACTCCAGGGTCGTGCCACCACTCCCAGAAACACCAGATGTCTCCGGTCCATTCAGGGAAACCTTTTTTCCCTCCACTGCATCGACTTTCAAGCCAAGGATCGACTCACACCACGGTGGCACGTGGGACAGCCTTTTGGTAAAGCCTCGTGAAAAGCCTCCAGGGAAAGCCTCGAGGGAAAGACACAGATCCCTTTATCCCCTCGAAGGGAAGCATGACACTGCTGCTACAGCTCGGGAGGAAAACGCACGTGCATGCCCCGACTCGAGACAAGGACTAACTCCCGTGGGGAGAATCCAGAAGTACCCCAAGATCCATGTCAGCACTGGAGAGGAATGCTCAGGTTCCGGCACCGACTCCACACAAGATCTTAGGCCCGGCATCGACGGGAGAGGAATCCCGAGAGGCCCCGAGCAACTCGCATGGGGACTGGCATTTCCTGAGGCCACCAGAGCGGGTCTCTGAGGTCCCCGCCGTAAGTCGAGAGCACCTGCCACAACTCGAGAAACTCCAGTAGGTTCTCCCTCCAGGCGAGATGAGGCCCCATTTCCGCTGAGGCGTCTCGACGCTAATCACACCTAACCTCTGGAACTTCCAAAGGGTCTTTCACACGCTTGCTGCAACTCAAGAAGTTCGCCGACATACCCGTCTCCACTCGAGAGGAAGCACGAGAGTCCCGCCCACAACCAGAGGGTCCCGCTTCCGCCTCCTAGCGCAAGAGGAGGAATCCTTTCCCTGCGTGGTCGGGAAAGAATTCCGGCGTTCCCGTCGCATCTCAAGAGGAGACGCTCTCCACAGGAAAGGCGAGAGGAACTCCAGGGTCATGTCACTGTTCCCCGAGTCCCCCAGATGTCTCAGTCCATTCCAGGGAAACCTGTTTTCCCTGCACTTCCTTGAATTTCAAGCCGAGGATCGACTCACACCACGGTGCCACGTGGGACAGCGCTGTGGGAAAGCCTCGTGGGAAAGCCTCAGTCGGAAGCCTCGAGGGAAAACCACAGATCCCTTGATCCACGCGAAGGAAGCGTGACACTGCTGCTACAACTCGGGAGGAAAGCGCACGTGCATGCCCCCTCTCCAGACGAGGACTGACTCCCCTGGGGAGCCTCCAGAAATACCCCAAGATCCATGTCGGCACTGGAGAGGAATCCTCAGGTTCCGTCATCAACTCCACACAATGTATTAGGCCCGGCATCAAGGGGAGAGGAATCCCGAGAGGCCCCCGAGCAACTGGCTTGGGGACTGGGCTTTTCTGACGCCACGAGAGCGGGTCCCGGAGGTACCCATCGTAAGTCGAGAGCACCTGCCCCAACTCGAGAAAATCCAAGAGGTTCTCCCCTCCAGCCGAGATGAGGCCCATTTCCGCTGAGGCGTCTCGAGTCTAATCACACCTAACCTCTGGAACTTCCAAAGGGTCCTTCACACCCTTGCTTCAACTCAAGAAGTTCCCCGACATACCCGTCTCCACTCGAGAGGAAGCCCGAGAGTCCTGCCCACATCCAGAGGAGCCCCGTTTCCGCCTCCTAGCTCGAGAGGAGGGATCCTTTCCCTGCGTGGTCGAGAAAGAATTCCCGGCCTTCCCGTCGCATCTCAAGAGGAGGCACTCTCCACAGGAAAGGAGAGGAACTCCAGGGTCGTGCCACCATTCCCAGAGTCCCCCAGATGTCTCAGTCCATTCCAGGGAAACCTGTTTTTGCTGCACTGCCTCGACTTTCAAGCCGAGGATCCACGGTGGCACGTGGGACAGCCCTGTGGGAAAGCCTCGTGGGAAAGTCTCGTGGGAAAGCCTCGAGGGAAAGCCAGTGATCCCTTGATCAACGTGAAGGGAAGTGTGACACTGCTGCTAGAGCTCGGGAGGAAAGCGCACGTGCATGCCCCCACTCCATACGAGGACTGACTCCCCTGGGGAGACCTCAGAAGTACCCCAAGATCCATGTCAGCACTGGAGAGGAATCCTCAGATTCTGGCACCGACTCCACACAAGATCTTAGGCCCCGGCATCGACGGGAGGGGAATCCCGAGAGGCCCCCGAACAACTCGCATGGGGACTGGCCTTTCCTGAGGCCACCAGAGCGGGACCCTGAGGTCCCCGTCGTAAGTAGAGAGCACTTGCCGCAACTCGAGAAAATACAGGAGGTTCTCCCCTCCAGGCGAGATGAGGCCCATTTCTGCTGAGGCGTCTCGAGGCTAATCACATCTAACCTCTGGAACTTCCAAAGGGTCCTTCACACCATTGCTGCATCTCAAGAAGTTCCCGGACATACCCGTCTCCACTCGAGAGGAAGCCCGAGAGTACCGCACACATCCAGAGGAGCCGCGTTTCCGCCTCCTATCTCGAGAGGAGGTATCCTTTCCCTGCGTTGTGGGGAAAGAATTCCTCGTGTTCCCTTCGCATCTCAAGAGGAGACGCTCTCCTCAGGAAAGGCGAGAGGAACTCCAGGGTCGTGCCACCATTCCCAGAGTTCCCAAGATGTCTCAGTCCATTCCAGGGAAACCTGTTTCCCCTTCACTGCCTCGACTTTCAAGCCGAGGATCGACTCAAACCACGGTGGCACGTGGGACAGCCCTGTGGGAAAGCCTCGTGGGAAAGCCTCGAGGGAAAGCCACAGATCCCTTGATCCATGCGAAGGGAAGGGTGACACTGCTGCTATAGCTCTGGAGGAAAGCGCCTGTGCATGCCCCCACTCGAAACGAGGACTGACTCCCCTGGGGAGACTCCAGAAGTACCCCAAGATCCATGTCGGCACTGGAGAGTAATCCTCAGGTTCCAGGACCGACTCCACACAAGGTCTTATGCCCCGGCATCGACGAGTGAGGAATCCCGGGAGCCCCCCGAGCAACTCGCATGGGGACTGGCCTTTCCTGAGGCCACCACAGCGGGTCCTGAGGTCCCCGTGGTAAGTCGAGGGCATCTGCCGCAACTCGAGAAAATCCAGGAGGTTCTCCCCTTCAGCGAGATGAGGCCCATTTCCGCTGAGGCGTCTCCCGGCAAATCACACCTAACCTCTTGAACTTCCAAAGGGTCCTTCACACACTTGCTGCATCTCAAGAAGTTCCCCGACATACCCGTCTCGACACGAGAGGAAGCACGAGAGTCACGCCCACATCCAGAGGAGCCCCGATTCCGCCTCCTAGATCGAGAGGAGGCATCCTTTCGCTGCGTGTTCGGGAAAGAATTTCCGGCGTACCCATCTCATCTCAAGAGGAGGTGCTTTCCACAGGAAAGGCGAGAAAAAACTCCAGTGTCGTGCCACCACTCCAGAGACATCAGATGTCTCCGTCCATTCCAGGGAAACCTGATTTCCCTGCACTGCGTCGACTTTCAAGCCAAGGATCGACTCACACCACGGTGGCACGTGGGACAGCCTTGTGGGAAAGCCTCGTGAAAAAGCCTCCAGGGAAAGCCTCGAGGGAAAGACACAGATCCCTTTATCCCCTCGAAGGGAAGCATGACACTGCTGCTACAGCTCGGGAGGAAAAACGCACGTGCATGCACCGACTCGAGACAAGGACTGACTCCCGTGGGAGAATCCAGAAGTACCCCAAGATCCATGTCAGCACTGGAGAGGAATCCTCAGGTTCCGGCACCGACTCCACACAAGATCTTAGGCCCCGGCATCGACGGGAGAGGAATCCCGAGAGGCCCCCGAGCAACTCGCATGGGGCCTGGCCTTTCCTGAGTCCAGCAGAGCGGGTCTCTGAGGTCCCCGCCGTAAGTCGTGAGCACCCTGCCGCAACTCGAGAAAATCCAGTAGGTTCTCCCCTCCAGGCCAGATGAGGCCCATTTCCGCTGAGGCGTCTCGAGGCTAATCACACCTAACCTCTGGAACTTCCAAAGGGTCTTTCACACGCTTGCTGCAACTCAAGAAGTTCGCCGACATACCCGTCTCCACTCGAGAGGAAGCACGAGAGTCCCGCCCACAACCAGAGGGGTCCCGCTTCCGCCTCCTAGCTCGAGAGGAGGAATCCTTTCCCTGCGTGGTCGGGAAAGAATTTCCGGCGTTCCCGTCGCATCTCAAGAGGAGACGCTCTCCACAGGAAAGGCGAGAGAACTCCAGGGTCATGTCACCGTTCCCCGAGTCCCCCAGATGTCTCAGTCCATTCCAGGGAAACCTGTTTTCCTGCACTGCCTTGAATTTCAAGCCGAGGATCGACTCACACCACGGTGGCAAGTGGGACAGCGCTGTGGGAAAGCCTCGTGGGAAAGCCTCGTCGGAAGCCTCGAGGGAAAACCACAGATCCCTTGATCCACCTGAAGGGAAGCGTGACACTGCTGCTACAAATCGGGAGGACAGCGCACGTGCATGCCTCCACTCGAGACGAGGACTGACTCCCCTGGGAGAGACTCCAGAATACCCAAGATCCATGTCAGCACTGGAGAGGAATTCTCAGGTTCCGGCACCGACTCCACACAAGATCTTAGGCCCCGGCATCGATGGGAGTGGAATCCCGAGAGGCCCCCGAGCAACTAGCATGGGGACTGGCCTTTCCTGAGGCCACCAGAGCGGGTCCCTCAGGTCCCCGTCGTAAGTCGAGAGCACCTGCCGCAACTCGAGAAAATCCAGGAGGTTCTCCCCTCAGGCGAGATGAGGCCCATTTCCGCTCAGGCGTCTCTAGGCTAATGACACCTAACCCCTGGAACTTACAGAGGGTCCTTCACACCCTTACTGCCACCCAAGAAGCTCCCCGACATACCCGTCTCCACTCGAGAGGAAGCACGAGAGGTCCGCCCACATCCAGAGGAGCCCCGTTTCCGCCTCATAGCTCGAGAGGAGGGATCATTTCCCTGCGTGGTCGGGAAAGAAATCCTGGTGTTCCCGTCGCATCTCAAGAGGAGGCGCTCTCCACAGGAAAGGCGAGAGGAACTCCAGGGTCGTGCCACCATTCCCACAGTCCCCCAGATGTCTCAGTCCATTCCAGGGAATCCTGTTTTCCCTGCACTGCCTCTACTTTCAAGCCGAGGATCGACTCACACCACGGTGACACGTGGGACAGCCCTGTGGGAAAGCCTCGGGGAAAGCCACAGATCCCTTGATCCACGGGAAGGCAAGCGCGACTCTGCTGCTACAGCTCGGGAGGAAAGCGCACGTGCATCCCCCCATCCAGACGAGGACTGACTCCCCTGGGGAGACTCCAGAGGTACCCAAGATCCATGTCAGCACTGGAGAGGAATCCTCAGGTTGCCACACCGACTGCACACAAGATCTTAGGCCCCGAATCGACGGGAGAGGAATCCAGAGAGGCCCCGAGCAACTCGCATGGGGACTGGCCTTTCCTGAGGCCACAGAGCGTGTCCCTGAGGTCCCCGTCGAAAGTCGAGAGCCCCTGCCGCAACTCGAGAAAATCCAGGAGGTTCTCCCCTCCAGGCGAGATTGAGGCCCATTTGTGCTGAGGCGTCTCGTGGCTAATCACACCTAACATCTGGAACTTCCAAAGGGTCTTCACACCCCATGCTGCAACTCAAGAAGTTCCCCGACATACCCGTCTCCACTCGAGAGGAAGCACGAGAGTTCGCCAATATCCAGAGGAGCCCGTTTCCGCCTCCTAGCTCGAGAGGAGGGATCCTTTCCCTGCGTGATGGGGAAAGAATTTCCCGCGTTTCCGTCGCATCTCAAGAGAAGGCGCTCTCCACAGGAAAGGCGAGAGGAACTCCAGGATCGTGCCACCATTCCCAGAGTCCCCCCCAGATGTCTCAGTCCATTCCAGGGAAACCTGTTTTCCCTGCACTTCCTCGACTTTCAAGCCGAGGATCGACTTACACCACTGTGGCACGTGGGACAGCCCTGTGTGAAACGCTCGTGGGAAAGCCTCAGTGGGAAAGGAAAGGAGGATGATCCCTTGATCCACGCGAAGGGAAGCGTGACACTGCTGCTACAGTTCGGAGGAATCGCATGTGCATGCCCCCACTCGAGATGCAGAATGACTTTCCTGGGGAGACTCCAGAAGTACCCCAAGATCCATGTCAGCACTGGCAGACTCCACATCTTAGATCGACGGAGAGGAATCCTCGAGAGGCCCGCGAGCAACTCGCATGGGGACTGGCCTTTCCTGAGGCCACCAGAGCGCGTCCCTGAGATCCCCGTCGAAAGTTGAGAGCACCTGCCGCAACTCGAGAAAATCCAGGAGGTTCTCCCTCCAGGCGAGATGAGGCCCATTTCCGCTGAGTCGTCTCCAGGCTAATCACACCTAACCCTGGAACTTCCAAAGGCTCCTTCACACCCTTGCTGCAACTCAAGAAGTTCCCTGACGTACCCGTCTCCACTCGAGAGGAAGCACTAGAGTCCCGCCCACATCCAGAGTAGCCCCGTTTGCGCCTCCTAGCGCGAGAGGAGGGATCCTTTCCCTGCGTGGTCGGGAAAGAATTCCGGCATTCTCGTCGCATCCCAAGAGGAGCGCTCTCCACAGGAAAGGCGAGAGGAACTCAAGGGTCGTGCCACATTCCAGAGCCCCCACATGTCTCAGTCCATTCCAGGGAAACCTGTTTTCCCTGCACTGCCTCCACTTTCAAGCCGAGGATCGACTCACACCACGGTGGCACGTGGGACAGCCCTGTGGGAAAGCCTCGTGGGAAAGCCTCGAGGGAAAGCCTCGAGGGAAAGAGCCTGATCCCTTGATCCCCGCGAAGGGAAGCGCGACACTGCTGCTACACCTCGGGAGGAAAGCGCACGTGCATGCCCCACTCGAGAAAAGGACTGACTCCACTGAGGAGACTCGAGAAGTACCCCCAAGATCCATGTCAGCACTGGAGAGGAATGCTCAGGTTCCGGCACCGACTCCACACAAGATCTTAGGCCCCGGCATCGACGGAGAGGAATCCGAGAGGCCCCCGAGCAACTCGCATGGGGACTGGCCTTTCCTGAGGCCAACAGAGCGGGTCCCTGAGGTCCCCGTCGCAAGTCGAGAGCACCTGCCGCAACTCGAGAAAATCCAGGAGGTTCTCCCTCCAGGCGAGATGAGGCCCATTTGTGCTGAGGCGTCTCGAGGCGAATCACACCCTAACCTCTTGAATTTCCAAAGGGTCCTTCACACCCTTGCTGCAACTCAAGAAGTTCCGCGACATACCCGTCTCCACTTGAGAGGAAGCACGAGAGTCCCGCCCACATCCAGAGGAGCCCCGTTTCCGCCTCCTAGATCGAGAGGAGGCATCCTTTCGCTGCGTGTTCGGAAAGAATTTCCGGCGTTACCCATCTCATCTCAAGAGGAGGTGGCTTTCCACAGGCAAGGTGAGAGGAACTCCAGGGTCGTGCCACCACTCCCAGAAACACCAGATGTCTCCGTCCATTCCAGGGAAACCTTTTTCCCTCCACTGCATTGACTTTCAAGCCAAGGATCGACTCACACCACGGTGGCACGTGGGACAGCCTTGTGGTAAAGCCCCGTGAAAAAAGCCTCCAGGGAAAGCCTCGAGGGAAAGACACAGATCCCTTTATCCCTCCAAAGGAAGCATGACACTGCTGCTACAGCTCGGGAGGAAAACGCACGTGCATGCCCCGACTCGAGACAAGGACTACTCCCGTGGGGAGAATCCAGAAGTACCCAAAGATCCATGTCAGCACTGGAG
>NW_017195162.1:0-9042 GCF_001704415.2 Capra hircus
GGTCATTGACTCAACAAGTGTAAATGCCCAATATGTTAAAAAATCAAGTTTTAGGTGTTTTGGAACAGCTCAGATATTAGTTTAGACTTAGGGGGAAACTGCATAACCAGATTCAGGACCTTGGAACACTCCCGATTAGATTTTACCACCGCAGGAGAAGCCAATGACTTTTTCCACACTTTCTCTAACTTCATTTCTGGAAAGACTATTCTGTCTACTCTTTATAATCTTGCTCCTCGTAATCATTCTTCCCTGTTTGTCTAGATTCTTCGGCAGAGCATTCGGAATCTCGCGACCGAACTGCACCTGATTTTAAACATAAATAATTAATTATTTAAAATAAAACAGGGTGAGATGCTGGAGCCAGTGTGAGGAATCCCGCCCGTGACAAGGTCATGAGGAAGGAAGCTGACATACGCAAGGCGTGCTCAGACTTCAGGGACCCCTCTGCAAATTCCTAAGCACGTACCCCAACAAAAATCTGCCGCTTTTGTGCTCTGCTTTTCCACTCTTCTGACATTCTCTGGAAAAAGTCAAAATCAGCTTTATCTTCTGCATTTGAAAGAGTGTTTCAATCCAAAAACCCCTCCGATGGCTTTCTAGCCTGCCTGCAGGACTCGTACAGCTGCGCATGTGATTGTTTGAGGCCTCCTGACCGCAGGAGGCACAGGAAGCTTAAAACATCCTAGGAATGTAGGAGCTTCCGAGGAGTCAAAATCTTTAGAATAGGACTGATTAAAGGTTTCATTTTTTGGGTCAATGCTTGCTGCCAAATTTTCATATCCTTTATTTTAGATATAGTTGGTATATAGAAAAACAAGTAGTAGACCTGGTATTAGCAACATTAGATCTTTGAGTTAAGTACCTTCTTTGTTATATCCCACTGCACCTTTGTTCTATAGAGATGTAACTTTAATGCTTTAAGGAGATGCAGATTAAAAAAAAAAAACACTTCAGGGGAAACAAAATTAACATTCATTAAGGAAGAGAGCCAAAAAGTGTTAACAAAGCCTCTTGGCCAAAAGATAATGTAAATCACCTGAGACCTTTTGTATACAAAATGATATACGGAAAGAATCTGGGTTGTGAACGCTACATAATTTTGTGTTCCCATTGATCTCCGTGTTTTATCAAAAGTATAAAAGGCCTTCTGAACAATAAAGGATGGGGGCCAGTTTCTCGAACTAGTCTCTCGCCTGGTTTCTTGGGACTCTGGCTCCCCCCATGTCTCTCTCTCTCTTCTTCTCTCCCCTTCCCTCTCTCTGCTCTTTACTTTAACTTCAGGCTGAATCTCCATCTGGGCGCGGAGGCTCGCCAGGTCTACTTACTTGCCCGGCTGTTAAGACCGCACGAAAGGGAGCTTAAGGCGAGGTACCCTTAGATATTCAAGCGTGCGCCGGTGGCCCAACGTAGATGGTGCAAATTCCTTGTCTGGAATTTTATTGGCCTTCCGCGTAAACCAAGCTATTCAGCCCTCTTCCTCCACTTAATCTTCTTACTACACTATAGTTCTTTAATCTAATCTTACATTAATAAACAAACAAGTCTTTCCACGCCAACGCCGTCCACCCTTCGAATTCCCTGGATCCACCGGGGCTGGACCCCGGCAGGCACCGACTCCACACAAGGTCTTAGGCCCTGGCATCGACGGGAGAGGAATCCCGAGAGGCCCCCGAGCAACTCGCAGGGGACTGGCCTTTCCTGAGGCCACCAGAGCGGGTCCCAGTGGTCCCCGTCGTGCAACTCGAAAAAATCCAGGAGATTCTCCCCCCCAGGGAGATGAGGCCCATTTCCGCTAAGGCGTCTCGACTCTAAACACACCTAACCTCTGGAATTCCAAAGGATCCTTCACACCCTTGCTGCAACTCAAGAAGTTCCCCAACATACCCGTCTCCACACGAGAGGAAGCACGAGAGTCACGCCCACATCCAGAGGAGCCCCGTTTCTGCCTCCAAGTTCGAGAGGAGGGATCCTTTTGCTGCGTGGTCGGGAAAGAATTCCCGGCGTTCCCGTCGCATCTCAAGAGGAGGCGCTGTCACACGAAAGGCGAGAGGAACTCCAGGGTCGTGCCACCATTCCAGAGTCCCCCAGATGTCTCAGTCCATTCCAGGGAAGCCTGTTTCCCCGGCACTGCCTCGAAACCGAGGATCGACTGACACCACGGTGGCACGTGGGACATCACTGGGGAAAGCATCGTTGGAAAGCCTGGTGGGAAAGCCTCATGGGAAAGCCTCGAGGGAAAGCCACAGATCCCTTGATCCAAGCGAAGGGAAGCGTGACACTGCTGCTACAGCTCGGGAGGAAAGCGCCTTGCATGTCCACACTCGAGACCAGGACTGACTCCCCTGGGGAGACTACAGAAGTACCCCAAGATCCATGTCAGCCCTGGAGAGGAATCCTCAGGTTCCGGCACAGACTCCACACAAGGACTTAGGCCCCGGCATCGACGGGAGAGGAATCCCGAGAGGCCCCGAGCAACTCGTATGGGGACCTGCCTTTCCTGAGGCCACCAGAGCGGGATCCTGATGTCCCCCGTTGTAAGTCGAGAGCACCTGCCCCAACTCGAGAAAATCCAGGAGGTTCTCCCTTCCAGGCGAGATGAGGCCCTTTCCGCTGAGGCGTCTCGAGGCTAATCACACCAAACCTCTGGAACTTCCAAAGGGCCCTTCACACACTTGCTAAAACTAAAGAAGTTCGCCGACATACCCGTCTTCACTCGAGAGGAAGCACGAGAGTCCCGCCCACATCTAGAGGAACCCCGTTTCCGCCTCCTAGCACGAGAGGAGGTATCCTTTGCCTGATTGGTCGGGAAAGAATTCCCGGCGTTCCCGTCGCATCTCAAGAGGAGGCACTCTCCACAGGAAAGGCGAGCGGAACTCCAGGGTCGTGCCACAATTCCCAGAGTCCCCCAGATGTCTCAGTCCATTCCAGGGAAACCTGTTTCCCTACACTGCCTCGAATTTCAGGACGAGGATCCACTCACACCACGGTGGCACGTGGGACAGCCCTTTGGGAAATCCTTGAGGGAAAGCCACAGATCCCTTGATCCATGCGAAGAGAAGCGTGACACTGCTGCTACAGCTCAGGAGGAAAGCGCACCTGCATGCCCCCACTCGAGACGAGGACTGACTCCCCTGGGGAGACTCCAGAAGTACCCCAAGATCTATGTCAGCACTGGAGAGGAATCCTCAGGTTCCGGCACCGACTCCACACAAGGTCTTAGGCCCCGGCATCGACGGGAGAGAAATCCCGAGAGGCCCCCGAGCAACTCGCATGGGGACTGGCCTTTCCTGAGGCCACCAGAGCGGGTCCCTGAGGACCCCGTCGTAAGTCGAGAGCACCTGCACCAACTCAAGAAAATGCAGGAGGTTCTCCCCTCCAGGGGAGAGGAGGCCCATTTCCTCTGAGGCGTCCCCAGGCTAATTAAACCTAACCTCTGGAACTTCCAAAGGGTCCTTCACACCCTTGCTACAACTCAAGAAGTTCCCGACATACCCGTCTCCACTCGAGAGGAAGCACGAGAGTCCCGCCCACATCCAGAGGAGCCCCGTTTCCGCCTCATAGCTCGAGAGGAGGGATCTTTCCCTGTGTGGTCGGGAAAGAATTCCTGGCGTTCCGTCGCATCTCAAGAGGAGGCGCTCTCCACAGGAAAGGAGAGAGGAACTCCAGGGTCGTGCCACCATTCCCAGAGTCCCCCAGATGTCTCAGTGCATTCCAGGGAAACCTGTTTTCCCTGCACTGCCTCGACTTTCAAGCCGAGGATCGACTCACACCACGGTGGCACGTGGGACAGCCCTGTGGGAAAGACTCGAGGGAAAGCCTCGTGGGAAAGCCTCGAGGGAAAGCCACAGTTGCTTTGATCAAACCGAAGGGAAGTGTGACACTGCTGCTACAGCTCGGGAGGAAAGCGCACGTGCAGCCCCCACTCGAGACGAGGACTGACTCCCCTGGGGAGACTCCAGAAGTACCCCAAGATCCACGTCAGCACTGGAGAGGAATCCTCACGTTCTGGCACCGACTCCAAACAAGGTCTTAGGCCCCGGCATCGTCGGGAGAGGAATCCGGAGAGGCCCGAGTAACTAGCATGGGGACTGGCCTTTCTTGAGGATATCAGAGTGGGTCCCTGAGATCCCCGTCATAAGTCGAGAGCACCTGCCGCAACTCGAGAAATTCCAGGAGGTTCTCCTCTTCAGGCGAGACGAGGCCCATTTCCTCTGAGGCGTCCCCAGGCTAATCACACCTAAACTCTGGAACTTCCAAAACGACCTTCACACCCTTGCTGCAACACAAGAAGATCCCCGACATACCCGTCTCCACTCGAGAGGAAGCACGAGAGTCCCGCCCACATCCAGAGGAGCCCCGTTTCCGCCTCATAGCTCGAGAGGAGGGATCCTTTCCCTGCGTGGTCGGAAAAGAATTCTCGGCGTTCCCGTTGCATCTCAAGAGGGGACGCTTTACACAGGAAAGGCGTGAGGAACTCCAGGGTTGTTCCACCATTCCAAGAGTCCCCCAGATGTCTCAGGCCATTCCAGGGAAACCTGTTTTCCCTGCACTGCCTCGACTTTCAAGCCGAGGATTGACTCACACGACCGTGGCACGTTGGACAGCCCTGTGGGAAATCCTCCTGGGAAAGTCTCGTCGGGAAGCCTCGAGGGAAAGCCACAGATCCCTTGATCCACGCGAAGGGAGCGTGACACTGCTGCTACAGCTCG
This sequence comes from Capra hircus, assembly GCF_001704415.2. NCBI lineage: Eukaryota > Metazoa > Chordata > Mammalia > Artiodactyla > Bovidae > Capra > Capra hircus. The sequence continues at coordinate 4,713 of NW_017195162.1, forward strand.
GGAGGAAAGTTCACGTGCATGCCCTTACTCGGGACGAGGACTGACTCCCCTGTGGAGACTCCAGAAGTACCCCAAGATCCATGTCAGCACTGGAGAGGAATCCTCAGGTTCCGGCACCGACTCCACACAAGGTCGTAGGCCCGGCATCGACGGGAGAGGAATCCCGAGAGGCCCTCGAGCAACTCGCATGGGGACTGGGCCTTTCCTGAGGCCAACAGAGCGGGTCCCTGAGGTCCCCGTCGTAACGCCAGAACACCTGCGCCAACTCGAGATAATGCAGGAGGTTCTCCCCTCCAGGGGAGATGAGGCCCATTTCCTCTGAGGCTTCCCCAGGCTAATCACACCTAACTTCTGGAACTTCCAAAGGGTCCTTCACACCCTTGCTGCAACTCAAGAAATTCCCCGACATACCCGTCTCCAATCAAGAGGAAGCCACGAGAGTCTCGCCCAATCCAGAGGAGCCCCGTTTCCGCCTCCTAGCTCGAGAAGAGGGTTCCTTTCCCTGCGTCGTCGGGAAAGAATTCCCGGCCGGTTCCGTCGCATCTCAAGAGGAGGAGCCTCTTCACAGGAAAGCCGAGAGGAACTCCAGGGTCATGCCAACATTCCCAGAGTCCCCCAGATGTCTCAGTCTATTACAGGGAAACCTGTTTTCCCTGCACTGCCTCGACTTTCAAGCCGAGGATCGACTCACACCATGGTGGCACGTGGGACAACCCTGTGGGAAAGCCTCGTGGGAAAGCCTCATGGGAAAGCCTCGAGGGAAAGCCACAGATCCCTTGATCCAAGCGAAGGGAAGCGTGACACTGCTGCTACAGCTCGGGAGGAAAGCGCACGTGCATGCCCCACTCGAGACGAGGACTGACTCCCCTGGGGAGACTCCAGAAGTACCTCAAGTTCCATGTCAGCACTGGAGAGGAATCCTCAGGTTCCGGCACCGACTCCACACAAGGTCTTAGGCCCCGGCATCGACGGGAGAGGAATCCCGAGAGGCCCCGAGCAATTCGCATGGGGACTGGCCTTTCCTAAGGCCACCAAAGTGGGTCCCTGAGGTCCCCATCGTAAGTGGAGAGCACCTGCCGCAACTCGAGAAAATCCAGGAGGTTCTCCCCTCCAGGCGAGATGAGGCCCATTTCCGCTGAGGTGTCTCGAGGCTACTCACACCTAACCTCTGGAACTTCCAAAGGGTCCTTCATACCCTTGCTGCAACTCAAGAAGTTCCCCGACATACCCGTCTCCACTCGAGGAAGCACGAGAGTCCCGCCCACATCCAGAGGAGCCCCGTTTCCGCCTCATAGCTCGAGAGAAGGGATCTTTCCCTGCGTGGTCGGGAAAGAATTTCCGGGGTTCCCGTCGCATCTCAAGAGGAGGCGCTCTCCACAGGAAAGGGAGAGGAACTCCAGGGTCGTGCCACCATTCCCAGAGCCTTCCAGATGTCTCAGTCCATTCCAGGGAAACCTGTTTTCCCTGCACTGCCTCGACGTTCAAGCCGAGGATCGACTCACATCACGGTGGCACGTGGGACAGCCCTGTGGGAAAGCCTGGTGGGAAAGCCTGGTGGGAAAACCTCATTGGAAAGCCTCGAGGGAAAGCCACAGATCCCTTGATCCAAGCGAAGGGAAGCGTGACACTGCTGCTACAGCTCGGGAGGAAAGCGCACTTGCATGCCCACACTCGAGACGAGGACTGACTCCCCTGGTGAGACTCCATAAGTACCCCAAGATCCATGTCAGCCCTGGAGAGGAATCCTCAGGTTCCGGCACCGACTCCACACAAGGTCTTAGGCCCCGGCATCAGGGGAGAGGAATCCCGAGAGGCCCCCTAGCATCTCGTATGGGCACCTGCCTTTCCTGAGGCCACCAGCGGGTTCCTGATGTCCCCGTCGAAAGTCAAGAGCACCTGCCGCAACTAGAGAAAATCCAGGACGTTCTCCCTTCCAGGCGAGATGAGGCCCATTTAACTGAGGCGTCTCGAGGCTAATCACACCAAACCTCTGGAACTTCCAAAGGGTCCTTCACACACTTGCTAAAACTAAAGAAGTTCGTCGACATACCCGTCTCCACTCGAGAGGAAGCACGAGAGTCCCGCCCACATCTAGAGGAACCCCGTTTCCGCCTACTAGCTCGAGAGGAGGGATCCTTTCCCTGCATGTCGGGAAAGAATTCCCGGCGTTCCCGTCGCATCTCAAGAGGAGGCGCTCTCCACAGGAAAGGCGAGCGGAACTCCAGGGTCGTGCCACCATTCCCAGAGTCCCCCAGATATCTCAGTCCATTCCAGGGAAACCTGTTTCCCTACACTGCTCGAATTTCAGGACGAGGATCTACTCACACCACGGTGGCACGTGGGACAGCCCTGTGGGAAAGCCTCGTGGGAAAGCCTCCTCTAGGGAAAGCCACAGATCCCTTGATCCACGCGAAGGAAGCGTGACACTGCTGCTACAGCTCGGAGGAAAGCGCACGTGCATGCCCCCACTCGAGACGGGACTGACTCCCCTGGGGAGACTCCAGAAGTACCCCAAGATCCATGTCAGCAAGGGAGAGGAATCCTCAGGTTCCGGCACCGACTCCACACAAGGGCTTAGGCCCCGGCATCGAAGGGAGAGGAATCCCGAGAGGCCCCGAGCAACTCGCATGGGGACTGGGCTTTCCTGAGGCCACCAGAGCGGGTCCCTGAGGTCCCCGTCTAAGTCGAGAGCACCTGCCGCAACTCGAGAAAATCCAGGAGGTTCTCCCTCCAGGCGAGATGAGGCCCATTTCCGCTGAGGCGTCTCCAGGCTATCACCTAACCTCTGGAACTTCCAAAGGGTTCTTCACACCCTTTCTGCAACTCAAGAAGTTCCCCGACATACTGTCTCCCCTCGAGAGGAAGCACGAGAGTCCCGCCCACATCCAGAGGGGCCCCGTTTCCGCCTCTAGCTCGAGAGAGAGGATCCTTTCCCTTCGTGGTCGGGAAAGAATTCCGGCGTTCCCGACCCATCTCAAGAGGAGGCTCTCACAAGAAAGGCGAGAGGAACTCCAGGGTCGTGCCACCATTCCCAGAGTCCCCCAGATGTCTCAGTCCATTCCAGGGAAATCTGTTTTCCCTGCACTGCCTCGACTTTCAAGCCGAGGATCGACTCACAACATGGTGACAGGTGGGACAGCCCTGTGGAAAAGCCTCGTGGGAAAGCCTCGTGGGAAAGCCTCGAGGGAAAGCATCCCTTGATCCACGCGAAGGGAAGCGTGACACTGCTGCTACAGCTCGGGAGGAAAGCGCACGTGCATGCCCCCACTCGAGACGAGGACTGACTCCCCTGGGAGACTCCAGAAGTACCCCAAGATCCATGTCAGCACTGGAGAGGAATCCTCAGGTTCCGGCACCGACTCCACACAAGGTCTTAGGCCCCGGCATCGACAGGAGAGGAATCCCGAGAGGCCCCGAGCAACTCGCATGGGGACTGGCCTTTCCTGAGGCCACCAGAGCGGGTCCCTGAGGTCCCCGTCGTAAGTCGAGAGCACCTGCCGCAACTCGAGAAAATCCAGGAGGTTCTCCCCTCCAGGCGAGATGAGGCCCATTTCCGCTGAGGAGTCTCGAGGCTAATCACATCTAACATCTGGAACTTCCAAAGGGTCCTTCACACCCTTGCTGCAACTCAAGAAGTTCCCCGACATACCCGTCTCCACTCGAGAGGAAGCACGAGAGTCCCGCCCACATCCAGAGGAGCCCCGTTTCCGCCTCCTAGCTCGAAGGGAGGATCCTTTCCCAGCGTGGTCGGGAAAGAATTCCCGGCGTTCCCGTCGCATCTCAAGAGGAGGCGCTCTCCACAGGAAAGGCGAGAGGAACTCCAGGGTCGTGCCACCATTCCCAGAGTCCCCCAGATGTCTCAGTCCATTCCAGGGAAAACTGTTTTCCCTGCACTGCCTCGACTTTCAAGCCGAGGATCGACTCACACCACGGTGGCACGTGGGACAGCCCTGTGGGAAAGCCTCGGGAAAGCTTCGAGGGAAAGACACAGATCCCTTGATCCACGCGAAGGGAAGCGCGACACTGCTGCTACAGCTCGGGAGGAAAGCGCACGTGCATGCCCCCACTCGAGACGAGGACTGACTCCCTGGGGAGAATCCAGAAGTACCCTCAAGATCCATGTCAGCACTGGAGAGAATCCTCAGGTTCCGGCACTGAGTCCACACAAAAGGTCTTAGGCCCAGCATCGACGGGAGAGGAATCCCGAGAGGCCCCCGAGCAACTCGCATGGGGACTGGCCTTTCTGAGGCCACCAGAACGGATCCCTGAGGCCCCGTCGTAAGTTGAGAGCACCTGCCACAACTCGAGAAAACCGAGAAAAATCCAGGGA
>NW_017195163.1:0-9042 GCF_001704415.2 Capra hircus
TTTCTGCTGAGGCGTCTCGAGGCTAATCACACCTAATCTCTGGAACTTCCAAACGGTGCTTCACACTCTGGCTGCAACTCAAGATGTTCCCCTACATACCGTTTCCACTCGAGAGGAAGCACGAGAGTCCCGCCCACATCCAGAGGAGCCCCGTTTCTGCCTACTAGCTCGAGAGGAGGGATCCTTTCCCTGCGTCATCGGGAAAGAAATCCCGGCGTTCCCGTCGCATCTCAAGAGGAGGCGCTCTCCACAGGAAAGGCGAGAGGAACTCCAGGGTCGTGCCACCTTTCCCAGAGTCCCCAAGATGTCTCAGTCCATTCCAGGGAAACCTGTTTTCCCTGCACTGCCTCGACATTCAAGCCGAGGATCGACTCACACCGCGATGGCAGGTTGGACAGCCCTGTGGGAAAGCCGTGGGAAAGCCTCGTGTGAAAGCCTCGAGGGAAAGCCACAGATCCCTTGATCCACGCGTAGGGAAGCGTGACACTGCTGCTACAGCTCGGGAGGAAAGCGCACGTGCATGCCCCCACTCGAGACGAGGACTGACTGACTCCCCTGGGGAGACTCCAGAAGTACACCAAGATCCATGTTAGCACTGGAGAGGAATCCTCAGGTTCCGGCACCGACTCCACACAAGCTATTAGGCCCCGTCATCGACGTGAGAGGAATCCCGAGAGGCCCCGAGCAACTCGCATGGGGACTGGCCTTTCCTGAGGCCACCAGAGCGGGTCCCTGAGGTCCAGTCGTAAGTCGAGGGCACCTGCCGCAACTCGAGAAAATCCAGGAGGTTCTCCCCTCCAGGCGAGATGAGGCCCATTTCGGCTGAGGCGTCTCGAGGCTAATCACATCTAACATCTGGAACTTCCAAAGGGTCCTTCACACCCTTGCTGCAACTCAAGAAGTTCCCCGACATACCCGTCTACACTCGAGAGGAAGCACCAGAGTCCCGCCCACATCCAGAGGAGCCCCGTTTCCCCCTCCTAGCTCGAGAGGAGGATCCTTTCCCACCGTGGTCAGGAAAATATTCCCGGCGTTCCCTTTGCATCTCAAGAGGAGGCGCTCTCCACAGGAAAGGCGAGAGAACTCCAGGGTCGTGCCACCATTCCCAGAGGCCGCTGGATGTCTCAGTCAATTAGAGGGAAAACTTTTTTCCCTGCACTGCCTCGACTTTCAAGCCGAGGATCGACTCACACCACGGTGGCACGTGGGACAGCCCTGTGGGAAAGCCTCGTGGGAAAGCCTTGAGGGAAAGACACAGATCCCTTGATCCACGCGAAGGGAAGCGCGACACTGCTGCTACAGCTCGGGAGGAAAGCGCACGTGCATGCCCCCACTCGAGACGAGGACTGACTCCCCTGGGGAGACTCCAGAAGTACCCCAAGATCAATGTCAGCACTGGAGAGGAATCCTCTGGTTCCGGCACCGACTCCACACAAGGTCTTAGGCCCCGGCATCGACGGGAGAGGAATCCCGAGAGGCCCCCGAGCAACTCCCATGCGGACTGGCCTTTCCTGAGGCCACCAGAGCGGGTCCCTGAGGTCCCCGTCGTAAGTCGAGAGCACCTTCCGCAGCTCGAGAAAATCCAGGAGGTTTTCCCCTCCAGGCGAGATGAGGCCCATTTCCGCTGAGGCGTCTCGAGGCTAATCACACCTAACCTCTGGAACTTCCAAAGGGTCATTCACACCCTTGCTGCAACTCAAGAAGTTCCCCGACATACCCGTCTCCACTCGAGAGGAAGCACGAGAGTCCCGCCCACATCCAGAGGAGCCCCGTTTCCGCCTCCTAGCTCGAGAGGAAAGATCCTTTCCCTGCGTGGTCGGGAAAGAATTCCCGGGTTCCCGTCGCATCTCAAGAGGAGGCGCTCTCCACAGGAAAGGCGAGAGGAACTCCAGGGTCGTGCCACCATTCCCTGAGTCCCCCAGATGTCTCCGTCCATTCCAGGGAAATCTGTTTTCCCTTCACTTCCTCGACTTTAAAGCCGAGGATCGACTCACACCACAGTGGCACGTGGGAAAGCCCTGTGGGAAGCATCGTGGGAAAGCGTCATGGGAAAGTCTAGAGGGAAAGCCACAGATCCCTTGATCCACCGAAAAGGGAAGCGTGAAACTGCTGCTACAGCTCGGGAGGAAATCACACGTGCATGCCCTCTCTCGTGACGAGGACTGACTCCCCTGGGGAGACTCCAGAAGTACCACAAGATCCATGTCGGCACTGGAGAGGAATCCTCAGGTTCCGTCACTGAGTCCACACAAGGTCTTAGGCCCCAGCATCGACGGGAGAGGAATCCCGAGAGGCCCGGGAGAAACTCGCATGGGGACTGGCCTTTCCTGAGGCCACCAGAGCGGGTCCCTGAGGCCCTCGTCGTAAGTCGAGAGCACCTGCCGCAAGTCGAGAAAATCCAGGAGGTTCTCCCCTCCAGGCGAGATGAGGCCCATTTCGGCTGAGGCAACTAGGGGGTAATCACACTTAAACTCTCGAACTTCGAAAGGGTCCTTCACACCCTTGCTGCAACTCAAGAAGTTCCCCGACATATCCGTCTCCACTCAAGAGGAACCCGAGCGTCCCGCCCGTATCCAGAGTGGCCCCGTTTCCGCCTGCTAGCTCGAGAGGAGGGATCCTTTCCCTGCGTGGTCCTGAAAGAATTCCTAGCGTTCCCGTCTCATCTCAAGAGGAGGCGCTCTCCACAGTAAAGGCGAGAGGAACTCCAGTATCAGGCCCCATTCCCAGAGTCCCCCAGATGTCTCAGTCCATTCCAGGGAAACCTGTTTTCCCTGCACTGCCTCCACTTTCAAGCTGAGGATCGACTCACACCACAAGGACACGTGGAAAAGCCCTGTGGGAAAGCCTCTTGGGAAAGCCTCATGGGAAAGCCTCGAGGGAAAGCCCCTGATCCCTTGATCCAAGCGAAGGGAACCGTGACACTGCTGCTACAGGTCGGGAGGAAAGCGCACGTGCATGCCCCCACTCGAGACGAGGACATACGCCTCTGGGGAGACTTCAGAAGACCCCGAAGATCCATGTCGGCACTGCAGAGGAATCCTCACGTTCCGGCACTGACTCCACACAAGGTCTTAGGCCCCGGCATCGAGGGGAGAGGAATCCCGAGAGGCCCCCGAGCAACTCACATGGGGACGGGCCTTTCCTGAGGCCACAAGAGCGGGTCCCTGAGGTCCCAGTCGTAAGTCGAGAGCACCTGCCGCAATTCGAGAAAATCCAGGAGGTTCTCCCCTCCAGGCGAGATGAGGCCCATTTCCGCTGAGGCGTCTCCAGGAAAATCACACCTAACCTCTGGAACTTCCAAAGGGTCCTTCACACCCTTGCTGCAACTCAAGAAGTTCCCCGACATACCCGTCTCCACACGAGAGGAAGCAGGAAAGTCCCGCCCACATCAAGAGAAGCCACGTTTCCGCCTCCTAGCTCGAGAGGTTTGATCCTTTCCCTGCGTGGTCAGGAAAGAATTCGCGGCGTTCCCGTCACATCTGAAGAGGAGGCGCTCTCCAGAGGAAAAGCGAGAGGAACTCCAGGTACCTGCCACCATTCCCAGAGTCCCCCAGATGTCTCAGTCCATTCCAGGGAGACCTGTTTTCCCTGCACTGCCTCGACTTTCAAGCCGAGGATCGACTCACACCACAGTGGCACGTGGGGCAGCCCTGTGGGAAAGCCTCCTGGGAAGCCTCGAGGGAAAGCCACAGATCCCTTGATTCACGCGAAGGTAAGCGTGACAATGTTGCTAAAGCTCGGGAGGAAAGTGCACGTGCATGCCCCCACTCGAGTAGAGGACTGACTGTCCTGGGGAGACTCCAGAAGTACCCCAAGATCCATGTCAGCACTGGAGAGGAATCATCAGGTTTCGGCACCGACTCCACAGAAGGTCTTAGGCCCCGGCATCTACGAGAGAGGAATCCCGAGAGGCCCCGGAGCAACTCGCATGGGGACTGGCCTTTCCTGAGGCCACCAGAGCGGGTCCCTGAGGTCCCCTCGTAAGTCGAGAAAACCTGCCGCACCTCGAGAAAATTCAGGAGGTTCTCCCCTCCAGGCGAGATGAGGCCCATTTCCGCTGAGGCGTCTCGAGGCTAATCACACCTAACCTCTGGAACTTCCAAAGGGTCCTTCACACCCTTGCTGCACCTCAAGAATTTCCCCAACATACCCGTCTCCACTCGAGAGGAAGCACGAGAGTCCCGCCCACAACCAGAGGATCCCCGTTTCCCCCTCCTAGTTCGAGAGGTGGGATCAGTTCCCTGTGTGGTCGGAAAAGAATTCCCGGCGTTCCCGTCGGATCTCAGAGGAGGCGCTATCCACAAGAAAGGCGAGAGGAACTCCAGGGTCGTGCCACCATTCCCAGAGTCCCCGAGATGTCTCAGTCCATTCCAGGGAAACCTGTTTTCCCTGCTTGCTTCGACTTTCAAGTCGAGGATCGACTCACACCACGGTGGCACGTGGGACAGCCCTGTGGGAAAGCCTCGTGGGAAAGCCTTGAGGGAAAGACACAGATCCCTTGATCCACGCGAAGGGAAGCGTGACACTGCTGCTACAGCTCGGGAGGAAAGCGCACGTGCATGCCCCCACTCGAGACGAGGACTGACTCCACTGGGGAGACTCCAGAAGTACCCCAAGATCCATGTCAGCACTGGAGAGGAATCCTCTGGTTCCGGCACCGACTCCACACAAGGTCTTAGGCCCCAGCATCGACGGGAGAGGAATCCCGAGAGGCCCCCGAGCAACTCGCATGCGGACAGGCCTTTCCTGAGGCCACCAGAGCGGGTCCCTGAGGTCCCCGTCATAAGTCGAGAGCACCTTCCGCAACTCGAGAAAATCCAGGAGGTTCTCCCTTCCAGGCGAGATGAGGCCCATTTCCGCTGAGGCGTCTCGAGGCTAATCACACCTAACCTCTGGAACTTCCAAAGGGTCATTCACACCCTTGCTGCAACTCAAGAAGTTCCCCGACATACCCGTCTCCACTTGAGAGGAAGCACGAGAGTCCCGCTCACATCCAGAGGAGCCCCGTTTCTGCCTCCTTGCTCGAGAGGAGGGATCCTTTCCTTGCGTGGTCGAGAAAGATTTCCCGGCGTTCCCGACGCATCTCAAGAGGTCGCGCTCTCCAGAGGAAAGGCGAGAGGAACTCCATGGTCGTGCCACCAATCCCAGAGTCCCCCAGATGTCTCAGTCCATTCCAGGGAGACCTGTTTTCCCTACACTGCCTCGAGTTTCAAGCCTAGCATCGACTAACACCACGGTGGCACGTGGGACAGCCCTGTGGGAAAGCCTCGTGGGAAAGCCTTGTTGGAAAGCCTCGTGGGAAAGCCTCGAGGGAAAGCCACTTATCCCTTGATCCACGCGACTGGAGCATGACACTGCTGCTACAGCTAGGGAGGAAAGCGCAGGTGCATGCCCCCACTCGAGACGAGGACTGACTCCCCTGGGGAGACTCCAGAAGTACCCCAAGATCCATGTCACCACTGCAGAGGAAACCTCAGGTTCCGGCACTGACTCCACACAAGGTCTTAGGCCCCGGCATCGACGGGAGAGGAATCCTGAGAGGCCCCGAGCAATTCGCATGGGGAGTGGCCTTTTCTGAGGCCCCCAGAGCGGGACGTTGAGGTCCCCGTCGTAAGTCGAGAGCAACTACCCTATCTCGAGAAAATCCAGGAGGTTCTCCCCTCCAGGCGAGATGGGGCCCATTTCTGCTGAGGCGTCTCGAGGCTCATCACACCTAATCTCTGGAACTTCCAAACGGTGCTTCACACCCTGGCTGCAACTCAAGATGTTCCCCTACATACCGTTTCCACTCGAGAGGAAGCACGAGAGTCCCGCCCACATCCAGAGGAGCCCCGTTTCTGCCTACTAGCTCGAGAGGAGGGATCCTTTCCCTGCGTCATCGGGAAAGAAATCCCGGCGTTCCCGTCGCATCTCAAGAGGAGGCGCTCTCCACAGGAAAGGCGAGAGGAACTCCAGGGTCGTGCCACCTTTCCCAGAGTCCCCCAGATGTCTCAGTCCATTCCAGGGATACCTGTTTTCCCTGCACTGATCGACATTCAAGCCGAGGATCGACTCACAACACGGTGGCACGTGGGACAATCATGTGGGAAAGCCTCATGGAAAAGCCTCGTGTGAAAGCTTCCAGGGAAAGCCACAGATCCCTTGATCCACGCGAAGGGAACGTGACACTGCTGCTACAGCTCGGGAGGAAAGCGCACGTGCATGCCCCCGCTCGGGACGAGGACTGACTCCCCTGCGGAGACTCCAGAAGAACCCCAAGGTCCATGTCAGCACTGGAGAGGAATCCTCAGGTTCTGGCACCGACTCCACACAAGGTCTTAGGCCCCGGCATCGACGGGAGAGAAATCCCGAAAGGCTCCCGAGCAACTCGCATGGGGACTGGCCTTTCCTGAGGCCAACAGAGGGGGTCCCTGTGGTCCCCGTCGTAAGTCGAGAGCACCTGCCGCAACTCGAGAAAATCCAGGAGGTTGTCCCCTCCAGGCGAGATGAGGCCCATTTCCGCTGAGGCGACTGGAAGCTAATCACCCCTAATCTCTGGAACTTCCAAAGGGTCCTTCACAGCCTTGCTGCAACTCAAGAAGTTCCCCGACATACCCGTCTCCACTGAAGAGGAAGCACGAGAGTCCCGCCCACATCCAGAGGAGCCCCGTTTCCGCCTCCTAGCTCGAGAGGAAAGATCCTTTCCCTGCGTGGTCGGGAAAGAATTCCCGGGTTCCCGTCGCATCTCAAGAGGAGGCGCTCTCCACAGGAAAGGCGAGAGGAACTCCAGGGTCGTGCCACCATTCCCTGAGTCCCCCAAGATGTCTCCGTCCATTCCAGGGAAATCTGTTTTCCCTTCACTTCCTCGACTTTAAAGCCGAGGATCGACTCACACCACAGTGGCACGTGGGAAAGCCCTGTGGGAAGCCTCGTGGGAAAGCGTCATGGGAAAGTCTAGAGGGAAAGCCACAGATCCCTTGATCCACGAAAAGGGAAGCGTGAAACTGCTGCTACAGCTCGGGAGGAAATCACACGTGCATGCCCTCTCTCGTGACGAGGACTGACTCCCCTGGGGAGACTCCAGAAGTACCACAAGATCCATGTCGGCACTGGAGAGGAATCCTCAGGTTCCGTCACTGAGTCCACACAAGGTCTTAGGCCCCAGCATCGACGGGAGAGGAATCCCGAGAGGCCCGGGAGAAACTCGCATGGGGACTGGCCTTTCCTGAGGCCACCAGAGCGGGTCCCTGAGGCCCTCGTCGTAAGTCGAGAGCACCTGCCGCAAGTCGAGAAAATCCAGGAGGTTCTCCCCTCCAGGCGAGATGAGGCCCATTTCGGCTGAGGCAACTAGGGGGTAATCACACTTAAACTCTCGAACTTCGAAAGGGTCCTTCACACCCTTGCTGCAACTCAAGAAGTTCCCCGACATATCCGTCTCCACTCAAGAGGAACCCGAGCGTCCCGCCCGTATCCAGAGTGGCCCCGTTTCCGCCTGCTAGCTCGAGAGGAGGGATCCTTTCCCTGCGTGGTCCTGAAAGAATTCCTAGCGTTCCCGTCTCATCTCAAGAGGAGGCGCTCTCCACAGTAAAGGCGAGAGGAACTCCAGTATCAGGCCCCATTCCCAGAGTCCCCCAGATGTCTCAGTCCATTCCAGGGAAACCTGTTTTCCCTGCACTGCCTCCACTTTCAAGCTGAGGATCGACTCACACCACAAGGGCACGTGGAAAAGCCCTGTGGGAAAGCCTCTTGGGAAAGCCTCATGGGAAAGCCTCGAGGGAAAGCCCCTGATCCCTTGATCCAAGCGAAGGGAACCGTGACACTGCTGCTACAGGTCGGGAGGAAAGCGCACGTGCATGCCCCCACTCGAGACGAGGACATACGCCTCTGGGGAGACTTCAGAAGACCCCGAAGATCCATGTCGGCACTGCAGAGGAATCCTCACGTTCCGGCACTGACTCCACACAAGGTCTTAGGCCCCGGCATCGAGGGGAGAGGAATCCCGAGAGGCCCCCGAGCAACTCACATGGGGACGGGCCTTTCCTGAGGCCACAAGAGCGGGTCCCTGAGGTCCCAGTCGTAAGTCGAGAGCACCTGCCGCAATTCGAGAAAATCCAGGAGGTTCTCCCCTCCAGGCGAGATGAGGCCCATTTCCGCTGAGGCGTCTCCAGGAAAATCACACCTAACCTCTGGAACTTCCAAAGGGTCCTTCACACCCTTGCTGCAACTCAAGAAGTTCCCCGACATACCCGTCTCCACACGAGAGGAAGCAGGAAAGTCCCGCCCACATCAAGAGAAGCCACGTTTCCGCCTCCTAGCTCGAGAGGTTTGATCCTTTCCCTGCGTGGTCAGGAAAGAATTCGCGGCGTTCCCGTCACATCTGAAGAGGAGGCGCTCTCCAGAGGAAAAGCGAGAGGAACTCCAGGTACCTGCCACCATTCCCAGAGTCCCCCAGATGTCTCAGTCCATTCCAGGGAGACCTGTTTTCCCTGCACTGCCTCGACTTTCAAGCCGAGGATCGACTCACACCACAGTGGCACGTGGGGCAGCCCTGTGGGAAAGCCTCCTGGGAAGCCTCGAGGGAAAGCCACAGATCCCTTGATTCACGCGAAGGTAAGCGTGACAATGTTGCTAAAGGCTCGGGAGGAAAGTGCACGTGCATGCCCCCACTCGAGTAGAGGACTGACTGTCCGGGGGAGACTCCAGAAGTACCCCAAGATCCATGTCAGCACTGGAGAGGAATCATCAGGTTCGGCACCGACTCCACAAAGGTCTTAGGCCCGCATCTCGAGAGAGGAATCCGAGAGGCCCGGAGCAACTCGCATGGGGACTGGCCTTTCCTGAGGCCACCAGAGCGGGTCCCTGAGGTCCCCTCGTAAGTCGAGAAAACCTGCCGCACCTCGAGAAAAATTCAGGAGGTTCTCCCCTCCAGGCGAGATGAGGCCCATTTCCGCTGAGGCGTCTCGAGCTAATCACACCTAACCTCTGAACTTCCAAAGGGTCCTTCACACCCTTGCTGCTTTGCCTGCACCTCAAAGGAAGTTGTTCCCCAAAACATACCGTTCT
>NW_017195164.1:0-9041 GCF_001704415.2 Capra hircus
CCACCATTTCCAGAGTCGCCAGAAAATTCCTGTCGGGAATTTTATTGGCCTTCCGCGTAAACCTAGCTATTCAGCCTTTTTCCTCCAGTTAATCTTCTTACTACCCTATAATTTTCTTAATCTCATCTTACATTAATAAAATACACAAGACTTTCCACGTCAACGCCGTCCATCCATCGAATTCCCTGGATCCAGCGGGGCTGGACCCCGGCACACTGAGATATCTGGGGGACTCTTGGAATGATGGCACGACACTGGAGTTTCTCTCGCCTTTCCTGTGGAGAGCGCCTCTCTTGAGATGCGACGGGAACACCGGAATTCTTTCCGGAACATACAGGGAAAGGATACCTGACCGCGAGGTACGAGGCGGAAACGGGGTCCTCTGGATGTGGGCGGGACTCTCGTGCTTCCTCTCGAGTGGAGTCAGGTATGTTGGGAACTTCTTGAGTTGTAGCAAGGGTGTGAAGGACCCTTTGGAAGTTCCAGGGGTTAGGTGTGATTAGCCTCGAGACGCCTGAGCGGAAATGGGCCTCATCTCGCCTGGAGGGGAGAACCTCCTGGATTTTCTCGAGTTTCGGCAGGTGCTCTTGACTTACGACGGGACCTCAGGGACCCGCTCTGGTGGCCTCAGGAAAGGCCAGTCCCCATGCGAGTTGCTCGGGGGCCTCTCGGGATTCCTCTCCCTTCGACGCCTGGGCCTAAGACCTTGTGTGGAGTCGGTGCCGGAACCTGAGGATTCCTCTCCAGTGCTGACATGCATCTTACGGTACTTCTGGAGTCTCCCAGGGGAGTCAGTCCTCGTCTCGAGTGGGGGCATGCACGTTCGCTTTCTCCCGAGCTGTAGCAGAACTGTCACGCTTCCCTTCCCTTGGATCAAGGGATCTGTGGCTTTCCCTGCTTTCCCAGGAGGCTTTCCCACGAGCTTTCCCACAGGGCTGTCCCACGTGCCCCGTGGTGTGAGTCGATCCTCGGCTTGAAAGTCGAAGCAGTGCAGGGAAAACAGGTTTCCCTGGAATGGACTGAGACATCTGGGGGACTCTGGGAATGGTGGCACGACCCTGGAGTTCCTCTCGCCTTTCCTGTGGAGAGCGCCTCCTCTTGAGATGAGACAGGAACGCCGGGAGTTCTTTCCTGACCATGCAGGGAAAGGATCCCTCCTCTCGAGCTAGGAGGCGGAAACGGGGCTCCTCTGTATGTGGGCGGGACTCTCGTTCTTCCTCTCGAGTGGAGAGAGGTATGTAGGGGATCTTCTTGAGTTGCAGCAAGGGTGTGAAGGACCCTTTGGAAGTTCCAGAGGTTAGGTGTGATTAGACTCGAGACGTCTCAGCGGAAATGGCCTCATCTCGACTGCAGGGGAGAACCTCCTGGGTTTTCTCGAGTTTCAGCAGGTGCTCTCCAGTTACGACCGGACTTATGTAACCCGCTCTGGTCCGCTCAGGTAATGCCAGTCGACTTGCGAGTTGCTAAGGGGCCTCTCGGGATTCCTCTCCGGTCGATGACGGGGCCTAAGACCTTTTTTGGAATCGGTGCCCGAACCTGAGGTTTCCTCTCCAGTGCTGAAATGGATCTTGGGGTACTACTGGAGTCTCCACAGGGGAGTCATCTTCGTCTCCAATGGGGGCATGCACGTGCGCTTTTCTCCGAGCATTAGGAGCAGAGTCAATTTTCCCGTTGGGTTGATCAAAAGGGTTTCTTGTTTTCCCTCGAGGCTTTCCCACGTGGCTTTCCCACGAGGCTTTCCCACAGGGCTGTCCCACGTGCCACCATCGTGTGAGTCGGTCCTCCGCGTGAACGTCGAGGCAGTGCAGGGTAAACAAGTTCCTCTGGAAAGGACTGAGTCATCTGGGGGACTCTTGGAATGGTGGAACGACCCTGGAGTTCCTCTCACCTTTCTTGTGGAGCGTGCCTCCTCTTGAGATGCGACAGGTACGACAGGAATTCTTTCCCGGCCAATCAGGGAAAGCATCCCTCACATTGAGCTAGGAGGGGGAATTGGGGCTCCTCTGGATGTGGGTGGTACCCTGGTGATTCCTATGTAGTGGCGACGGGTCTCTTCTGGATCTTCTTGAGTTGCAACAAGGGTGTGAAGGACCCTTTGGAAGTTCCAGAGGTTAGGTGTGATTAGCCTCGAGACGTCTCAGTGGAAATGGGCCTCATCTCGCCTGAAGGGGAGAATCTCCTTCATTTTCTCGAGTTGTGGCAGGTGCTCTCGACTTACGACGGGGGACCTCAGGGACCCGTTCTGTTGGCCTTAGGAAGACCAGTCCCCATGCGAGTTGCTAGAGGCCTCTCGGGATTCCTCACCGGTAGATGCCGGGGCCCAAGACCTTCGGTGGAGTGGGGGGCCAGAACCTGAGTATTCCTCTCCCAGTGCTGACATGTTTTTGGGATACTTCTGAAGTCTCCCAAGGGGAATCAGTCCTCGTCTCGAGTGGGGGCATGTGCATGCCTCTTTCCTCCCGAGCTGTAGCAGCAGTGTCATGCTTCCCGTCGCGTGGATCAATGGATCTGTGGCTTTTCCTCTAGGCTTTTCCTAGAGGATTTCCCACGAGGCTTTCCCACAGGGCTGTCCCCCGTGCCACCGTGGTGTGAGGCGATCCTCGGCATGAAAGTTTAAGCACTCTGTAAAAACAAGATCCTCTGGAATGGACTGAGACATCTGGGGACGCTTGGAATGGTGGCACGACCATGGAGTTCCTCTCTCCCTTCCTGTGGAGAGCGCCTCCACCTGAGATGCGACGGGAATGCCGGAAGTTCTTTCCCGACCAAGCAGGGAAAGGATCCCTCATCTCTAGCTAGGAGGATGAAACGGGGCTACTCTGGATGTGGGCAGGACCCTCGTGTTTCCTCTCGAGTGGAGATGGGAATGTCGGGGGAACTTCTTGAGTTGCAGCAAGGGTGTGAAGGACCCTTTGGAAGTTCCAGAGATTAGATGTAATTAGCCTCGAGACACCTCATTGGAAATGGGCCTCATCTCGCCTGGAGGGGAGAACCTCCTGGATTTTTCTCGAGTTGCGGCAGGTGCTCCCGACTTACGACGGGGAACCTCAGGGACCCGCTCTGGTGACTTCATCAAAGTCCAGTCCCCATGCCAGATGCTGGGGGGCTTCTCTTGATAACTCTCCTGTTGATGCCCGCGGCCGAACAACTTGTGTGGATTCGGGGCCGGAACCTGAGGTTTCCTCAGCAGTGCTGACATGGATATTGGGGTTCTTCTGGAGTCTCACCTGGAGAGTCAATCCTCCTCTCAAGTGAGGGCACGCACGTGTGCTTTCCTCCGAGCTGTAGCAGCAGGGTCACGCTTTCCCGTCGTGTGGATCAAGGGATCTGTGGCTTTCCCTGGAGGCTTTCCCACGAGGCTTTCTCACAGGGCTTTCCCTCGTGCCACCGTGGTGTGAGTTGATCCTCAGCGTGAAAGACGAGGCAGTGCAGGGAAAACAGGTTCCTCTGAATTGGACTGATGCTGGGAGCCAGTATGAGGACTCCCGCCCGTGATAACGTCATGAGGAAGAAAGCTGACATAGGCATGGTGTGTTCAGACTTCAGGGACCCCTCTGGAAGTTCCTATGCACGTACCCCAACAAAAATCTGCCGGCTTTTTTCTCTGCTTTTCCACTCTTCTGACATTTTCTGGGAAAAAGTCAATTCAGGGCTTTAGTCTTCTGCATTTGAAAGAGTGTTTCAATCCAAAAACCCCTCTGAATGCTTTCTAGCCTGCCTGCAGGACTCGTACAGCTGGGCATGTGATTGTTTGAGGCCTCCTTTCCCCAGGAGGCACAGGAAGCTTAAAGCATCCTAGGAATGTAGGGGCATCCGAGGAGTCAAAATCTTTATAATAGGACTGATTAAAAGTTTCATTTTTTGGGTCAATGCTTGCTGCTAAATTTTCATATCCTTTATTTTTAGATAGAGTTGGTATATTAAAAAAACAAGTAGTAGACCTGGTATTAGCAACATTAGATCTTTGAGTTAAGTACCTTCTTTGTTATAACCCACTGCACCTTTGTTCTATAGAGATGTAACTTTAATGCTTTAAGGAAATGCAGATTAAAGAAAAACACTTCAGAGGAAACAAAATTAACATTCATTAAGGAAGAGAGCCAAAAAGTGTTTAACAAGCCTCTTGGCCAGAAGATAATGTAAATCACCAGAGACCTTTTGTATACAAAATAATGTACAGAAAGAGTCTGGGGTGCGAACGCTACATAATTTTGTGTTACCCATTGAACTCCATGTTTTATCCAAAAGTATAAAAGGCTTTATGAACAATAAAGGATGGGGCCAGTTTCTCGGACCAGTTTTCTCGAACTAGTCTCTCGGCCTGGTTTCTTGGGACTCAGGCTCCCCCCGTGTCTTTTTCTCTCTTTCTTCTTCTCTCCCTTTTCCTTCTCTCTGCTTTTTACTTTAACTTCAGGCTGAATCTCCACCAGGGGCGCGGAGGCTCGTCAGGTCTACTTACTTGCCTGGCTGTTAAGACCTGCACGAAAGGGAGCTTAAGGCGAGGCACCCTTAGATATTCAAGCAGGGGCTGGTGCCCAACGTAGATGGTGAAAATTCCTTGTCTGGAATTTTATTGGTCTTCCACGTAAAACCAAGCTATTCAGCCCTTTTCCTCCAGTTAATCTTCTTACTACACTATAATTTCTTAATCTAATCTTACATTAATAAATAAAAAAGACTTTCCACGACAACGCCGTCCATCCGTCGAATTCCCTGGATCCAGCGGGCTGGACCCCGGCAGACTGAGATATCTGGGGGACTCTTGGAATGGTGGCACGACCCTGGAGTTCCTCCGCCTTTCCTGTGGAGAGCGCCTCCTCATGAGATGCGACGGGAACACCGGGAATTCTTTCCCGAACATGCAGGGAAAGGATACCTGACCTCGAGGTGTGAGGCGGAAACGGGGCTCCTCTGGATGTGGGCGGGATTCTCGTGCTTCTTCTCGAGTGGAGTCAGGTATGTCGGAGAACTTCTTGAGTTGCAGCAAGGGTGCGAAGGAACCTTTGGAAGTTCCAGATGTTTAGGTATGGTTAGCCTCGAGACGCCTCAGAGGAAAAGGGCCTCATCTCGCCTGGAGGGGAGAACCGTCCTGGATTTTCTCGAGTTGCGGCAGGTGCTCTTGACTTACTACGGGGACCTCAGGACCCGCTCTGGTGGCCTCAGGAAAGGCCAGTCCCCATGCAAGTTGCTCGGGGGCCTCTCGCGAGATTCCTCTCCCGTCGATGCCGGGGCCTAAGACTCTTGTGTGGAGTCGGTGGCCGGAACCTGAGGTTTCCTCTCCAGTGCTGACATGGATCTTGGGGTACTTCTGGAGTCTCCCCAGGGGAGTTAGTCGTCGTCTTGTGTGGGGCATGAACGTGCACTTTCCTCCCGAGCTGTAGCAGCAGTGCAACGCTTCCCTTCGCGTGGATCAAGGGATCTGTGGCTTTCCCTCGAGGCTTTCCCACGAGGCTTTCCCACAGGGCTGTCCCACGTGCCATCGTGGTTGTGAGTCGATCCTCGGCTAGAAATTCGAGGCAGTGCAGGGAAAACAGGTTTCCCTGAAATGGACTGCGACATCTGGGGGACTCTGGGAATGGTGGCACGACCCTGGAGTTCCTCTCGCCTTTCCTGTGGAGAGCTGCCTCCTCTTGAGAATGCGACAGGAACGCCGGGAATTCTTTCCCCGAACACGCAGGGAAAGTATCCCTCCTCTCGAGATAGGAGGCGGAAACGGGGCTCCTATGGATGTGGGCGGATCTCTGGTGCTTCCTCTCGGAGTGGAGACGGGTATGTCGGGGAACTTCTTGAGTTGCAGCAAGGGTGTGAAGGGTCCTTTGGAAGTTCCAAAGGTTAGGTGTGATTAGCCTCGAGACGCCTCAGCGGAAATGGGCCTCATCTCGCCTGGAGGGGAGAACCTCCTGGATGTACTCAAGTTGCGGCAGGTGCTCTCGACTTACGACGGGGACTTCAGGGACCCACTCTGGTGGGCCTCAGGAAAGGCCAGTCCCCATGCGAGTTGCTCTGGGGTCCTTCTCGGGATTCTTCTCCCGTCGATGCCGGGGCCTAAAACCTTGTGTGGAGACGGTGCCGGAACCTGCGGATTCCTCTCCAGTGCTGACATGGATCTTGGGGTATTTCTGGATGTCTCCCCAGGGGAGTCAGTCCTCGTCTCGAGTGGGGCATGCACGTGCGCTTTCCTCCCGAGCTGTAGCAGCAGTGTCACGCTTCCCTTCGCCTGGATCAAGGGATCTGTGGCTTTCCCTCTGAGGCTCTCACACGAGGCTTTCCCAGGAGGCTTTCCCACAGGCTGTCCCCACGTGCCACCGTGGTGTGAGTCGATCCTCGGCTTGAAAGTCGCGGCAATCGAGGGAAAACAGATTTCCCTGGAATGGACTTAGACATCTGGGGACTCTGGGAATGGTGGCAAGGCCCTGGAGTTCCTCTCGCCTTCCTGTGGAGAGTGCCTCCTCTTGAGATGCGACGGAACGCCGGGAATCTTTCCCGACCACGCAGGGAAAGGATCCCTCCTCTCTAGCTAGGAGGCGGAAACGGGGCTCCTCTGGATGTGGGCAGGACTCTCTTGCTTGCTCTCGAGTAGAGACGGGAATATTGGGGACTTCTTGAGTTGCAGCAAGGGTGTGAAGGACCCTTTGGAAGTTCCAGAGGTTAGGTGTGATTAGCCTCCAGACGCCTCAGCAGAAATGGGCCTCATCTCGCCTGAAGGGAGAACCTCCTGGATTTTCTCGAGTTGCGGCAGGTGCTCTCGACTTACGACGGGACCTCAGGGACCCGCTCTGTTGGCCTCAGGAAAGGACAATCCCCAAGCGAGTTGCTCGGGGGCCTCTCGGGATTCCTCTCCCGTCGATGCCGGGGCCTAAGATCTTGTGTGGAGTCGGTGTCGGAACCTGAGGATTCCTCTCCAGTGCTGACATGGATCTTGGGGTACTTCTGGAGTCTCCCCAGGGGAGTCAGTCCTCGTCTCGAGGGGGATGCACGTGCGCTTTCCTCCCGAACTGTAGCAGCAGTGTCGCGCTTCCCTTCGCGTGGATCAAGGATCTGTGGCTTTCCCGCTTTCCCATGAGGCTTTCCCACGAGGCTTTCCCACAGGGCTGTCCCACGTGCCACCGTGGTGTGAGTCGATCCTCGCCTTGAAAGTCGAGGCAGTGCAGGGAAACAGGTTTCCCTGGAATGGACTGAGACATGTGGGGACTCTGGGAATGGTGGCACGACCCTGGAGTTCCTCTCGCCTTTCCTGTGGAGAGCGCCTCCTCTTGAGATGGACGGGAACGCCGGGAATCTTTTCCACCAGGCAGGGAAAGGATTCCTCCTCTCGAACTAGGAGGCGGAACAGGGCTCCTCTGGATGTTGGCGGAACTCTCGTGCTTCCTCTCGAGTGGAGACGGGTATGTCGGGGAACTTCTTGAGTTGCAGCAAGGGTGTGAAGGACCCTTTGGAAGTTCCAGATGATAGATGTGATTAGCCTCGAGACGCCCCAGTGGAAATTCCTCTCCAGTGCTGACATGGATCTTGGGGTATTCTGGAGTCTCCCCAGGGGAGTCAGTCCTCGTCTCGAGTGGGGCATGCACGTGCCTTTCCTCCCGAGCTGTAGCAGCAGTGTAACGCCTTCCCGTGGAAAAAGGGATCTGTGGCTTTCCCTCGAGGCTTTCCCACGAGGCTTTGCTTTCCACGAGGCTTTCCCACAGGGCTGTCCCACGTGCCACAGTGTGTGAGTCGATCCTCGCTTGAAAGTCGAGGCAGTGCAGGGAAAACAGGTTTCCCTGGAATGGACTGAGACATCCAGGGGACTCTGGGAATGGTGGCACGACCCTGGAGTTCCTCTCGCCTTTCCTGTGGAGCGCGCCTCCTCTTGAGATGTGACGGGAACACCGGGAATTCTTCCCGACCACGCAGGGAAAGGATCCCTCCTCTCGAGCTAGGAGGCGGAAACGGGGCTCCTCTGGATGTGGGCGGGACTCTCGTGCTTCCTCTCGAGTGGAGACGGGTATGTCGGGGAACTTCTTGAGTTGCAGCAAGGGTGTGAAGGACCCTTTGGAAGTTCCAGAGGTTAGGTGTGATTAGCCTCGACGCCTCAGCGGTAATGGGCCTCATCTCGCCTGGAGGGGAGAACCTCCTGGATTTTCTCGAGTTGCGGCAGGTGCTCTCGACTTACGACGGGGACCTCAGGGACCCGCTTGTGGCCTCAGGAAAGGCCAGTCCCCATGCGAGTTGCTCTGAGGCCTCTCGGGATTCCTCTCACGTCGATGCAGGGGCCTAAGGTCTTGTGTGGAGTGGTGCCGGAACCTGAGGATTCCTCTCCAGTGCTGACATGGATCTTGGGGTACTTCTGGAGTCTCCCCAGTGGAGTCAGTCCTCGTCTCGAGTGGGGGCATGCACTTGCGCTTTCCTCCCGAGCTGTAGCAGCAGTGTCGCGCTTCCATTCGCGAGGATCAAGGGATCTGTGGCTTTCCCTCGAGGCTTTCCCACGAGGCTTTTCCACGAGGCTTTCCCACAGGGCTGTCCACGTGCCACCACCGTGGTGTGAGTCGATCCTCGCTTGAAAGTCAAGGCAGTGCAGGGAAAACAGGTTTCCCTGGAATGGACGAGACTGGGGGGACTCTGGGAATGGTAGCACGACCCTGGAGTTCCTCTCGCCTTTCCTGTGGAGAGCGCCTCCTCTTGAGATGCGACGGAACACCTGGAATTCTTTCCCGACCACGCAGGGAAAGGATCCTCCTCTCGAGCTAGGAGGGAAACGGGCTCCTCTGGATGTGGGGGGGACTCTCGTGCTTCCTCTCGAGTGGAGACGGGGAACTTCTTGAGTTGCAGCAAGGTGTGAAGGACCCTTTGGAAGTTCCAGAGGTTAGGTGTGATTAGCCTCGAAACGCCTCAGCGGAAATGGGCCTCATCTCGCCTGAGGGAGAACCTCCTGGATTTCTCGAGTTGCGGCAGGTGCTCTCGACTTACGACGGGACCTCAGGGACCCGCTCTGGTGGAGGAAAGGCCAGTCCCCATGCGAGTTGCTCGGGGCCTCTCGGGATTCCTCTGGAGTCGGTGCCAGA
>NW_017195165.1:0-9040 GCF_001704415.2 Capra hircus
ACGCGAAGGGAAGCGTGACACTGCTGCTACAGCTCGGGAGGAAATAGCACGTGCATGCCCCACTCGGGACGAGGACTGACTGCCCCCCCCACTCGGGACGAGGACTGACTCCCTGCGGAGACTCCAGAAGTACCCCAAGGTCCATGTCAGCACTGGAGAGGAATCCTCAGCTTCCGGCACCAACTCCATACAAGGTCTTAGGCCCGGCATCGACGGGAGAGAAATCCCGAAAGGCTCCCGAGCAACTCGCATGGGGACTGGCCTTTCCTGAGGCCACCAGAGGGTGTCCCTGTGGTCCCCGTCGTAAGTCGAGAGCACCTGCCGCAACTCGAGAAAATCCAGGAGGTTGTCCCCTCCAGGCGAGATGAGGCCCATTTCCGCTGAGGAGAATGGAAGCTAATCACACCTAATCTCTGGAAATTCCAAAGGGTCCTTCACAGCCTTGCTGCAACTCAAGAAGTTCCCCGACATACCCGTCTCCACACAAGAGGAAGCACGAGAGTCCCGCCACATCCAGAGGGCCCCGTTTCTGCCTCCTAGCTCGAGAGGAGGGATCCTTTCCTTTCGTGGTCGGCAAAGAATTCCCGGCGTTCCCGTCGCATCTCACGAGGAGGCGCTCTCCACAGGAAAGGCGAGAGGAACTCCAGGGTCGTGCCACCATTCCCAGAGTCCCCAAGATGTCTCAGTGCTTTCCAGGGAAACCTGTTTTCCCTGCACTGCCTCGACATTCAAGCCGTGGATCGACTCACATCACGGTGGCACGTGGGACAACCATGTGGGAAAGCCTCGTGGGAAAGCCTCGTGTGAAAGCCTCCAGGGAAAGCCATAGATCCCTTGATCCACGCGAAGGGAAGCGTGACACTGCTGCTACAGCTGGGGAGGAAAGCGCACGTGCATGCCCCCACTCGAGACGGGGACTGACTCCCCTGGGGAGACTCCAGAATTTCACTAAAATCCATGTCTGCACTGGAGAGGAAACCTCAGGTTCCAGCACCGACTCCACACAAGGTCTTAGGCCCCGGCATCGAAGGGAGAGAATCCCGAGAGAACCCGAGCAACTCGCAAGGGGACTGGCCTTTCCTGATGCCACCAGAGCGGGTCCCTGAGTTCCCCGTCGTCAATCGAGAGCACCTGTCACAACTTGAGAAAATCCTGGAGGTTCTACCCTCCAGGCCAGATGAGGCCCGTTTCCGCTGAGGCGTCTGGAGGCTAATACACCTGGCCTCTGGAAATTCCTACGGGTCCTTCACACACTTGCTGCAACTCAAGAAGTTCCCCGACATAACCGTCTCCCCTCAAGAGGAAGAACGAGAGTCCCGCCCACATCCAGAGGAGCCCCGTTTCCGCCTCATAGCTTGAGAGCAGGGATCCCTTCAATGCGTGGTCAGGAAAGAATTCCCTGTGTTACCGTTGCATCTCAAGAGGAGGCGCTCTCCACAGGAAAGGCGAGAGGAACTCCAGGGTCGTGCCACCATTCCCAGAGTCCCCCAGATGTCTCCGTCCATTGCAGGGAAACCTGTTTTCCCTTCACTGCCTCGACTTTCAAGCCGAGCTTCGACTCACACCACCGTGACACGTGGGAGAGCCCTGTGGGAAAGCCTCCTGGGAAAGCCTCGTGGGAAAGCCTCGAGGGAAAGCCACAGATCCCTTGATCCTCGCAAAGGGAAGCTCAACACTGCTGCTGCAGCTCGGAGGAAAGCGCACGTGCATGCCCCCAGAACGCAGACACGGGCAGACACTCCCCCCCAGGTTTTGGAGGCTCAGGTTCCGGCACTGACTCCACACAAGGTCTTATGCTCCGACATCGACGGGAAAGTAATCCCTAGAGCCCCCGAGCAACTCGCAAGGGACCGGCTTTTCGATAGGCCACCAGAGCGGGTCCCTGAGTTCCCCGTCATAAGTCGAGAGCACCTGCCACAACTCGAGAAAATCCAGGAGGTTCTCCCCTCCATGCGAGATGAGGCCATTTCCGCTGAGGCGTCTCGAGGCTAATCACACCTAACCTCTGAAACTTCCAAAGGGTCCTTCACGTCCTTGCTGCAACTCAAGAAGTTCCCCGACATACCTGTCTCCACTCGAGAGGAAGCACGAGAATCCCGCCCACATCCAGAGGAGCCCCGTTTCCGTCTCCTAGCCCGAGAGGACGGATCCTTTCCCTGCGTTTTTCGGGAAAGAATTCCCGGCGTTCCCATAGCGTCTCAAGAGGAGTCGCTCTCCACAGGGAAGGCGAGAGGAACTCCAGGGTGGTGCCACCAATCCCAGAGTCCCCCACATGTCTCAGTCCATTCCACGGAAACCTGTTTTCCCTGCATTGCCTTGGCTTTCAAGCCGAGGATCGATTCACACCACGGTGGCACCTGGGACCCCGTTTGGGAAAGCCTCGTGGGAAAGCCTCGTGGAAAGACTCGAGGAAAGCCACAGATCCCTTACTCCACAAGAAGGGAAGCGAGATACTTCAGCTACAGCTCGGGAGGTAAGCGCATGTGCATGCGCCCACTCGAGACGAGGACTGACTCCCCTGGGGAGACTCCAGAAGTACCCCAAGATCCATGTCAGCAATGGATAGGAATCCTCAGGTTCCGGCACCGACTCCACACAAGGTCTTAGGCTCCGGCATCGATGGGAGAGGAATGCCGAGAGGTCCCCGAGCAACTCGCATGGGGACTGGCCTTTCCTGAGGCCAACAGAGCGGGTCCCTGAGGTCCCCGTCTTAAGTCGAGAGCACCTGCCGCAACTCGAGAAAATCCAGGAGGTTCTCCCCTCCAGGCGAGATGAGGCCCATTTCCGCTGAGGCGTCTCGAGGCTTATCACACCTAACCTCTGGAACTTCCACAGGGTCCTTCACACCCTTGCTGCAGCTCAAGAAGTGCCCCGACATACCCGTCTCGACTCGAGAGGAAGCACGAGAGTTCTGCCCACATCCAGAGGAGCCCCGTTTCCGCCTCCTAGCTCAAGAGGAGGGATCCTTTCCCTGCGTGGTCGGGAAAGAATTCCCGGCGTTTCCGCCGCATCTCAAGAGGAGGCGCTCTCGACAGGAAAGGCGAGAGGAACTCCAGGGTCGTGCCACCATTCCCAGAGTCCCCAGATATATCCGTCCATTCCACGGAAACCTGTTTTCCCTGCACTGCCTCGACTTTCAAGTCGAGGATCGACTCACGTGGGACCCTGTGGGAAAGCCTCGTGGGAAAAGCCTCGAGGGAAAGCCCTGATCCCTTGATCCACGCGAAGGGAAGCGTGACACTGCTGCTACAGCTCGGGAGGAAAGCGCACGTGCATGCCCCCACACGAGACGAGGACTGACTGCCCTGGGGAGACTCCAGAAGTACACCAAGATCCATATAAGCACTGGAGAGGAATCCTCAGGTTCCGGCACCAACTCCACACAAGGTCTTAGGCCCGGCATAGACGGGAGAGGAATCCCGAGAGGCTCCCGAGCAACTCGCAAGGGTACTGGCCTTTCCTGAGGCCACCAGAGTGGGTCCCTGAGGTCCCCGTCGTAAGTCGAGAGCACCTGCCGCAACTCGAGAAAATCCAGGAGGTTCTCCCCTCCAGGCGAGATGAGGCCCATTTCCGCTGAGGCGTCTCGAGGCTATTCACACCTAAACTCTGGAACTTCCAGAGGGTCCTTCACACCCTTAGTGCAACTCAAGAAATGCCGCGACATTCCCGTCTCCACTCGAGAGGAAGCACTAGTGTTCCGCCACATCCAGAGGAGCCCCGTTTCCGCCTCCTAGCTCGAGAGGAGGGATCCTTTCCCTGCGTGGTCGGGAAAGAATTCCCGGCGTTCCCGTCGCATCTCAAGAGGAGGCGCTCTCCACACAGGAAAGGCGAGAGGAACTCCAGGGTCGTGCCACATTCCCAGAGTCCCCAGATGTCTCAGTGCATTCCAGGGAAACCTGTTTGCCATGCACTGCCTCGACTTTCAAGCTGAGGATCGACTCACACCACGGTGGCACGTGGGACAGCCCTGTGGGAAAGCCTCGTGGG
Source organism: Capra hircus (assembly GCF_001704415.2). Taxonomy (NCBI): domain Eukaryota; kingdom Metazoa; phylum Chordata; class Mammalia; order Artiodactyla; family Bovidae; genus Capra; species Capra hircus. Next base: position 3,988 of record NW_017195165.1, read on the forward strand.
AAAGCCTCGTGGGAAAGCCTCGAGGGAATGCAACAGATCCCTTTTTCCACGCGAAGGGAAGCGTTAGACTGCTGCTACAGCTCGGGAGGAAAGTGCACTTGCATGCCCCACTCATTACGAGGACTGACTCCCCTGGGGAGACTCCAGAATACCCCAAGATCCATGTCAGCACTGGAGAGGAATCCTCAGGTTCTGGCACCGACTCCACACAAGGTCTTTGGCCTTGGCATCCACGGGAGAGGAATCCCGAGAGGCCCCAGAGTAACTCGCAAGGAAATGGCCTTTCCCGAGGCCACCAAAGCGTGTCCCTGAGGTCCCCGTCGTAAGTCGAGTGCACCTGCCGCAACTCGAGAAAATCCAGGAGGTTCTACCCTCCAGGCGAAATGAGGCCCATTTCCACTGAGGCATCTCGAAGCTAATCACACCTAAATCTGGAAATTCCAAAGGGTCCTTCACACCCTTACTGCAACTCAAGAAGTTCCCTGACATACCCATCTCCACTCGAGAGGAAGCATGAGAGTCCCGACCACATCCAGAGGAGCCCCGTTTCCACCTCCTAGCTCAAGAGGAGTGATCCTTTCCCTGCGTGCTCGGGAAAGAATTCCCGGCGTTCCTGTCGCATCTCAAGAGGAGGCGCTCTCCACAGGAAAGGCGAGAGGAACTCCAGGGTCATGCCACCATTCCTAAAGTCCGCCAGATGTCTCAGTCCATTCCAGGGAAACCTGTTTTCCCTGCACTGTTTTGACTTTCGAGCCGAGGATCGACTCACACCACGGTGGCACGTGGGACAGCCCTGTGGTAAAGCCTCGTGGGAAAGCCTCGTGGGAAAGCCTCGAGGGAATGCCACAGATCCATCCCAACTTTTGCTACCTTCAAGATGCCCGAGACGAGGACTGACTCCCCTGGGGAGACACCAGAAGTACCCCAAGATCCATGTCAGCACTGGAGAGGAATTCTCAGGTTCCGGTACCGACTCCACTCCAGGTCTAAGGCCCCGGCATCGACGGGAGAGGAATCCCGAGAGGCCCCCAAGCAACTCGCATGGGTACTGGCCTTTTCTGAGGCCACCAGAACAGGTCCCTGATGTCCCCGTGGTAAGTCTAGAGCACCTGCCGCAACTCGAGAAAATCCAGGAGGTTCTCCCCTCCAGGCGAGATGAGGCCCATTTCCGCTGAGGCGTCTCGAGGCTAAGCACACCTAACATCTGGAACTTCCAAAGGGTCCATCACACCCTTGCTGCAACTCAAGAAGTTCCCCGACATACTCGTCTCCACTCGAGAGGAAGCACGAGAGTCCCGCCCACATCCAGAGGAGCCCCGTTTCCGCCTCCTAGCTCGAGAGGAGGGATCCTTTCCCTGCGTGGTCGGAAAGAATTCCCGGCGTTTCCGTCGCATCTCAAGAGGAGGCGCTCTCCACAGGAAAGGCGAGAGGAACTCCAGGGTCGTGCCACCATTCCTAGAGTCCCCCAGATGTCTCAGTCCATTCCTGGGAAACCTGACTTCCCACCACTGCCTCCACTTTCAAGCCGAGGATCGACTCACACCACGGTGGCACGTGGGACAGCCTTGTGGGAAAGCTCGTGGGAAAGCCTCGTGGGAAGCCTCGAGGGAAAGCCCCTGATCCCTTGATCCACGCGAAGGGAAGCACGACACTGCTGCTACAGCTTGGGAGGAAAGCGCACGTGCATGCTCCACTCGAGACGAGGACTGACTCCCCTGGGAGACTCCAGAAGTACCCCAAATCCATGTCAGCATTGGAGAGGAATCCTCAGATTCCGGCATCGACTCCACACAAGGTCTTAGGCCCGGCATCGACAGGAGAGCAATCCCGAGAGGCCCCCGAGCAACTCGCATGGGGACTGGCCTTTCCTGAGGCCACCAGAGCGGGTCCCTGAGGTCCCCGTCGTAATGAGAGAACACCTGCACCAACTCGAGAAAATGCAGGAGGTTCTCCCCTCCAGGGTAGATGAGGCCCATTTCCTCTGAGGCGTCCCCAGGCTAATCACACCTAACCTCTGGAACTTCCAAAGGGGCCTTCACACCCTTGCTACAACTCAAGAAGTTCCCCGACATACCCGTCTCCACTCAAGAGGAAGGACGAGAGTCCCGCCCAATCCAGAGGAGCCGCGTTTCCGCCTCCTAGCTCGAGAAGAGGGATGCTTTTCCTGCGTCGTCGGGAAAGAATTCCCGGCGTTTCCGTCGCAACTCAAGAGGAGGCGCTCTCAACAGGAAAGGCGACAGGAACTCCAGGGTCATGCCACCATTCCCAGAGTCCCCCAGATGTCTCAGTCTATTCCAGGGAAACCTGTTTTCCCTGCACTGCCTCGACTTTCAAGCCGAGGATCGACTCACACCATGGTGGCACGTGGGACAGCCCTGTGGAAAAGCCTCGTGGGAAAGCCTCATGGGAAAGCCTCGAGGGAAAGCCACATGTCCCTTGATCCAAGCGAAGGGAATCGTGACACTGCTGCTACAGCTCGGGAGGAAAGCGCACTTGCATGCCCACACTCGAGACCAGGACTGACTCCCCTGGGGAGACTACAGAAGTACCCCAAGATCCATGTCAGCCCTGGAGAGGAATCTCAGGTTCCGGCACCGACTCCACACAGGGTCTTAGGCCCCGGGACTGACGGGAGAGGAATCCCGAGAGTTCCCTTGCAACTTGCATGGGGACTGGCCTTTCCTGAGGCCACCAGAGCGGGTCCCTGAGGGCCCCGTCGTAGGTCGAGAGCACCTGCCGCAACTTGAGAAAATCCAGGAGGTTCTCCCCTCCAGGCGAGATGAGGACCATTTCCGCTGAGGTGTCTCAAAGCTAATCACACCTAAACTCTGGACCTTACAAAGGATCCTTCACACCCTTGCTGCAACTCAAGAAGATCCCCAACATATCCGGCTCCACTCGAGAGGAAGCACGAGAGTCCGCCCACATTCAGAGGAGCCCCGATTCCCCCTCCTAGCTCAAGAGGAGGGATCCTTTCCCTCAGTGATCGGGAAAGAGTTCCCAGTGTTCCCGGCGCATCTCAAGAGGAGGCGATCTCCACAGGAAAGGCGAGAGGAACTCCAGGGTCTTGCCACCATTCCCAGAGTCCCCCAGATGTCTCAGTCCATTCCAGGGAAACCTGTTTTCCCTGCCCTGCCTCGACTTTCAAGCCGATAATCGACTCACACCACGGTGGCACGTGGGACAGCCCTGTGGGAAAGCTTCTTGGGAAAGCCTCATGGGAAAGCCTCGAGGGAAAGCCACAGATCACTTAATCCACTCGACGGGAAGCCTGACACTGCTGCTAAAGCTCGGAGGAAAGCGCACGTGTACCCCCAACTCGAGTCGCGGACTGACTCCGCTGGGGACACTCCAGAAGTACCCCCAAGATCCATGTCAGCACTGGAGAGGAATCCTCAGGTTCCGGCCCAGACTCCACACAAGGTCTTAGGCCACGGAATCGACGGGAGAGGAATCCCGAGAGGCCCCCGAGCAACTCGCTTGGGGACTGGCCTTTCCTGAGGCCACCAGAGCAGGTCCCTGATGTCCCGTCGTAAGTCGAGATCACCTGCCGCAACTCGAGAAAATCCAGGAGGTTCTCCCCTCCAGGCAAGAAGAGGCCCATTTCCGCTGAGGCGTCTCGAGGTTAATCACACCTAACCTCTGGAACTTCCAAAGGGTCCTTCACACCCTTTCTGCATCTCAAGAAGTTCCCCGACATACCCGTCTCCACTCGAGAGGAAGTACGAGTGTCCCGCCCTCATCCAGAGGATCCCATTTACACCTCCTAGCTCGAGAGAAGGGATCCTTTCCCTGCGTGTTCGTGAAAAAATTCTCGGTGTTTCCGTCGCAGCTCAAGAGGATGCGCTCTCCACAGGAAAGGCGAGAGGAACTCCAGTGTCGGGCCACCATTCCCAGAGACCCCCAGATGTCTCAGTCCATTCCAGGGAAACCTGTTTTCCCGCACTGCCTCGACTTTCATGCCGAGGAACGACTCACACTACGGTGGCACGTGGTACAAACCTATGAGAAAGCCTCGTGGGAAAGCCTTGAGGGATAGCCACAGATCCCTTGATCCACGGGAAGGGAAACGTGAATCTGTTGCTTCAGCTCGGGAGGAAATCGCACGTACATGCCCCACTCGAGACGACGAAAGACTCCCCTGGGGAGACTCCAGAAGTAGCCCAAGATCCATGTCAGCACTGGAGAGGAATCCTCAGGTTCCGGCACCTACTCCACACAAGGACTTAGGCCCCGGCATCGACGGGAGTGGAGTCCCGAGAGGACCCCGAGAAACTCGCATGGATACTAACCTTTCCTGAGGCCACCAGAGGGTCCCTGAGGTCCCATCGTAAGTCGAGAGCACCTGCCGCAACTAGAGAAAATCCAGGTGGTTTTCCCCTTAGGCGAGATGAGGCCCATTTCTGCTGAGGTGTCTCGAGGCTAATCACACCTAACCTCTGAACTTCCAAAGAGTGATTCACACCCTTGCTGCAACTTAAAGAAGTTCCCCGACATACCAGTCTCCACTTGAGAGGAAGCACGAGAGTACCGCTCACATCCAGAGTAACCCCGTTTCCGCCTCCTAGCTCGAGAGGAGGGATCATTTCCTTTCGTGGTCGGGAAAGAAACCCAGCGTTCCCGTCGCTTCTCAAGAGGAGGCGCTCTCCACAGGAAAGGCGAGAGGAACTCCAGGGTGTTGCCACCATTCCCAGAGTCCCCCAGATGTCTCAGTCCATTCCAGGGAAAACTGTTTTCCCTGCACTGCCTCGACTTACCAGCCAAGGATAGACTCACACCAAGGTGGCACGTGGGACAGCCCTGTGGGAAAGCCTCGTGGGAAACCCTCTTGGAAAGCCTCGAGTGATAACCACAGATTCATTGATCCATGCGAAGGGAAGCGTGACACTGCTGCTACAGCTCGGGAGGAAAGCGCACGTGCATGCCCCCACTCGAGCCGAGGTCTGACGCCCTGGGGAGACTCCAGAAGTCCCCGAAGATCCATGTAGGCACTGGAGAGGAATCCTCAGGTTGTGGCAGTACTCCACAAGGTCTTAGGCCCCGCATCGACGGG
>NW_017195166.1:0-9040 GCF_001704415.2 Capra hircus
TGAGGATTCTCTCCAGTGCTGACATGGATTTGGGGTACTTCTGGAGACTCCCAAGGGAGTCAGTCCTCGTCTCGAGTGGTGCATGCACGTGCGCTGTCTCCGAGCAGTAGCAGCAGTGTCACGTTCCTTCTCGTGGATCAAGAGATCTGTGGCTTTCCTCGAGGCTGTTCCCACGAGGTTTTACCACAGGCTTTCCACAGGGCTGTCCACGAGCCACCGTGGTGTGAGTCGATCCTCAGCTTGAAGTCGAGGCAGTGCAGGGAAAACAGGTTTCCTGGAATGGACTGAGATCTGGGGGACTCTGGGAATGGTGGCAACTGGAGTTCCAATCGCCTTTCTGTGGAGAGCGCCTTCTTCAGATGCAACGGGAACACGGGGAATTCTTTCCCGACCACCAGGAAAGGATCCCTCTCTCGAGCTAGGAGCGGAAAAAGGGCTCCTCTGGATGTGGGCGGGACTCTCGTGCTTCCTCGAGTGGAGACGGGTATGTCGGGGAACTTCCTGAGTTGCAGCAAGGGTGTGAAAGACCCTTTGAAAGTTCCAGAGGTTAGGTGTGATTAGCCTCGAGCCTCATTGGAAATGGGCCTCATTCGCCTGGAGGGGAGAACCTCCTGGATTTTCTCGAGTTGCGGCAGGTGCCTCGACTTACGACGAGGACCTCAGGGACGCGCTCTGGTGGCCTCGGAAAGGCCAGGCCCATACGAGTTGCTCGGGGGCCTCTCGGGATTCCTCTCCCAACGATGCTGGGGCCTAAGATCTTGTGTGAATCGGGCCGGTCATGAGCATTCCTTTCCAGTGCTGACATGGATCCTGGGTTCTTCTGGAGTCTCCCCAAGGGTGTCAGTCCTCGTCTCGAGTGGGGCATGCACGTGCGTTTTCCTCCGAGCTGTAGCAGCAGTGTCACGCTTCCCTTCGCGAGGATCAAGGGATCAGGGGCTTTCCCTCGAGGCTTTCCCACGAGGCTTTCCAGAGGCTTTCCCACAGGGCTGTCCCACGTGACACCGTGGTGTGAGTCGATCCTCGGCTTGAAAGTCGAGACAGTGCAGGGAAAACAGGTTTCCTGGAATGGACTGAGACATCTGGGGGACTCTGGGAATGGTGGCACGATCCTGGAGTTCCTCTCGCCTTTCTGTGGAGAGCGCCTCCTCTTGAGATGACGGGAACGCCGGGAATTCTTTCCAGACCACGCAGGGAAAGGATCCCTCCTCTCGAGCTAGGAGGTGGAAACGGGCTCTCTAGATGTGGGCGGGACTCTCGTGCTTCTCTCGAGTGGAGACGGGTATGTCGGGGAACTTGTTGAGTTGCAACATGGTGTGAAGGACATTTGTAGGTTCCAGAGTTTAGGTGTGATAAGCCTCGAGACGCCTCAGCGGAATGGGGTCATCTCGCTGGAGGGGAGAACGTCCTGGATTTTCTCGTGTTGGGGCAGCTATTCTCGACTTACGATGGGGACCTCAGGGACCCGCTCTGGTGGCCTCAGGAAGGCCTGCCCATGCGAGTAATTCGGGGACCTCTAGGGCCTCCGCTTCCGTCGATGCGGGGCCTAAGACCTTGTGTGGAGTCGGTGCCGGAACCTGAGGATTCCTCTCCAGTGCTGACATGGATCTTGGGGTACTTCTGGAGTCTCCCTAGGGGAGTCAGCCCTCGTCTCGAGTGGGGGCATGCACGTGCGCTTTCCTCCCGAGATGGGGCAGCGGTGTCATGCTTCCCGTGGAGTGGATCAAGGAATCAGTGGCTTTTCCTCGAGGCTTTTCCACAAGGATTTCCCACGAGGCTTTTCCACAGGGCTGTCCACGTGCCACGTGGTGTGAGTCGATCCTCGGCTTGAAAGTTGAGTCAGTGCAGGGAATACAGGTTTCCTGGAATGGACTGAGACATCTGGGGGACTCTCGATTTGTGGCACAACCTGGAGTTCCTCTCGCTTTCCTGTGGAGAGGGCCTCCTCTTGAGATGCTATGGGAACACCGGGAATTCTTTCCTGACCACCAGGGAAAGGATCCCTCCTCGCGAGCTAAGAGGGGAAACGGGGTTTCTCTGGATGTGGACGGGACTCTGGTGCTTCTCTCGAGTGGAGACAGGTGTTTCGGGGAACTTCTTAAGTTGCAGCAAGGGTTTGAAGGACTTTTGGAAATTCCAGACGTTAGGTTTTATTAGCCTCGAGAAGCCTCAGCTGAAATGGGCCTCATCTCGCCTGGAGGGGAGAACCTCCTGGATTTTCTGAGTTGTGGCAGGTGCTCTGGACTTACGACGGGGACTCAGGGACCCGCTATGTTGGCCTCAGGAAAGGCCAGTCCCACGCGAGTTACTCGGGGGCCGCTCGGATTCCTCTCCCGTCGATGCTGGGCCTAAGACCTTGTGTGGAGTCAGTGCCATAACCTGAGGATTCCTCTCCAGTGCTGACATGGATCTTGGGAAACTTCTGGAGTCTCCCCTGGGGAGTCAGTCCTCGTCTCGAGTGGGACATGCACGAGCGCTTTCCTTCAAGCTGTAGCAGCAGTGTCACGCTTCCTTCGCGTGGATCAAGGGATCTGTGGCTTTCCCTCGAGGCTTTCCCACGAGGCTTTCCCACAGGCTTTCCCACAGGGCTGTCTCACGTGCCACCGTGGTGTGAGTCGATCCTCGGCTTGAAAGTCGAGGCAGTGCAGGGAAAACAGGTTTCCTGGAATGGACGGAGACATCTGGTTGTCTCTGGGAATGGTGGCACGACCCTGGAGTTCCTCTCGCCTTTCTGTGGAGAGCGCCTCCTCTTGAGATGGGAAGGGAACGCCGGGAATTCTTGACCGACCACGCAGGGAAAGGATCCCCCTCTCGAGCTAGGAGTGGAAACGGGCTCCTCTGAATGTGGGCGGCCTCAGTGCTTCCCCTCGAGTGGAGACGGGTATGTCGGGGAACTTCTTGAGTTGCAGCAAGGGTGTGAAGGACCCTTTGGACGTTCCAGAGGTTAGGTGTGATTAGCCTCGAGACGCCTCCGCGAAATGGGCCTCATCTCGCCTGGATGGGAGAACCTCCTGGATTTTCTCGAGTTGCGGCAGGTGCTCTCGACTTACGAATGGAACTTCAGGGACCGCTCCAGTCGCTCAGGAAAGGCAGTCCCATGAGTTCGGGGCCTCGCGATTCCTCTCCGTCGATGCTGGGGCCTAAGACCTTGTGTGGAGTCAGTGCGGAACCTGAGGATTCCTCTCCAGTGCGACATGGATCTTCGGGGACTTCTGGAGTCTCCCCAGGGGAGTCAGTCTCGTCTCGAGTGGGGGCATGCACGTGCGCTTTCATCCGATCTGTAGCAGCAGTGTCGCGCTTTCCTTCTCGTCGATCAAGGGATCTTTGGCTTTCCCCGAGGCTTTCCAAAGGCTTTCCCACGAGGCTTTCCCAGGGCTGTCCAACGTGCACCGTGGTTTGAGTCGATCCTCGGCTTGAAAGTCGAGGCAGTGCATGGAAAACACGTTTCCCTGGAGTGGACTGAGACATCTGGGGGCTCTGGAATGGTGGCACGACCCTGGAGTTCCTCTCGCCTTTCCTGTGGAGAGCGTCCCTCTTGAGCTGCGATGGAAGGCAGGAATTCTTTCCGAACACGCAGGGAAAGGAACCCTCCTCGAGCTAGGAGGGGAAAGGGGCTCCTCTGGATGTGGGCGGGACTCTCGTGCTTCTCTCAATGGAGACAGGTATGTCGGGGAACTTCTTGAGTTGCAGCAAGGGTGTGAAGGACCCTTTGGAAGTTCCAGAGGTTAGGTGTGATTAGCCTCGAGACGCCTCCGCGGAATGGGCCTCATCTCGCCTGGATGGGAGAACCTCCTGGATTTTCTCGAGTTGGGCAGATGCTCTCGACTTACGACGGGGCCCTCAGGGACCCGCTCTGGTGGCCTCAGGAAAGGCCAGTCACCATACGAGTTGCTTGGGGGCCTCTCGGAATTCCTCTCCCGTTTATGCTGCGGCTAAGACTTGTGCGGTTTCTGTTCCGGAACCTGAGGATTCCTCTCCAGTGGTGACATGGATCTTGGGGAACTTCTGGAGTCTCCCAGGGGAGTCAGTCCTCGTCTCGAGTGGGGGCATGCACGTGCGCTTTCATCCGATCTGTAGCAGCAGTGTCGCGCTTTCCTTCTCGTCGATCAAGGATCTTTGGCTTTCCCGAGGCTTTCCACGAGGCTTTCCCGAGGCTTACCACAGGGCTGTCCCACGTGCCACCGTGGTGTGAGTCCATCCTCGGCTTGAAGTCGAGGCAATGCAGGGAAAAGGTTTCCCGGGAATGTACTGAGACATCTGGGGGACTCTGGGAATGGTGGCACGACCCTGGAGTTCCTCTCGCCTTTCCTGTGGAGATAGCCCTCTTGAGCTGCGATGGGAAGGCCAGGAATTCTTTCCCGAACACGCAGGGAAAGGAACCTCCTCTCGAGCTAGGAGGCGGAAACCGGGCTCCTCTGGATGTGGGCGGGACTCTCGTGCTTCCTCTAGTGGAGACGTGTATGTCGGGGACTTCTTGAGTTGCAGCAAGGGTGTGAAGGACCCTTTGGAAGTTCCAGAGGTTAGGTGTGATTAGCCTCGAGACGCCTCAGCGGAAAAGGGCCTCATCTCGCCTGGAGGGGAGAACTCCTGGATTTTCTCGAGTTGCGGCAGGTGCTCTCGACTTACGACGGGGACCTCAGGTACCCGCTCTGGTGGCCTCAGGAAAGGCCAGTCCGCATGCGAGTTGCTCGGGGCCTCTCGGGATTCCTCTCCGTCGATGCCGGGGCCTAAGACTGCCGGAGCCAGTGTGAGGAAGCCCGCCCGTGACAAGGTTATGAGGAAGGAAGCTGACATACGCAACGCGTGCTCAGACTTCATGGACCCCTCTGGAAATTTTTAAGCATGTACCCAACAAAAATCTGCTGGGTTTTGTGCTCTGCTTTTTCACTCTTCTGACCTTTTTCTGGAAAAAGTCAATTCAGGGCGTTACTCTTCTGCATTTGAAAGAGTGTTTCAATCCAAAAACCCTCTGATGGCTTTCTAGCCTGCCTGTAGGACTCGTACAGCTGCGCTTGTGATTGTTTGAGGCCTCCTGACCGCAGGAGGCACAGGAAGCTTAAAACATCCTAGGAATGCAGGAGCTTCCGAGGAGTCAAAATCTTTAGAATAGGACTGATTAAAAGTTTTTTTTTGGGTCAATGCTTGCTGCCAAATTTTCATATCTTTTGTTTTTAGATATAGTTGGTATATAGAAAAACAAGTAGTAGACCTGGTATTAGCAACATTAGATCTTTGAGTTAAGTACTTCTTTGTTATAACCACTGCACCTTTGTTCTATAGAGATGTAACTTTAATGCTTTAAGGAGATGCAGATTAAGAAAAACACTTCAGGGGAAACAAAATTAACATTCATTAAGGAAGAGAGCCAAAAAGTGTTAACAAGCCTCTTGGCCAAAAGATAATGTAAATCACCTGAGACCTTTTGTATACAAAATGATATACAGAAAGAATCTGGGTTGCGAACACTACATAATTTTGTGTTATCATTGATCTCCATGTTTTATCAAAAGTATAAAAGGCCTTCTGAACAATAAAGGAGGAGGCCAGGGGCCGGGGGCCAATTTTCTCGGACAGCTTCTCGAACTAGTCTCTCAGCCTGGTTTCTTGGGACTCTGGCTCCCCTGTGTCTTTCTCTCTCTTTTTCTTCTCTACCTTTCCTTCCCTCTGCTCTTTACTTTAACTTCAGGCTGAATCTCCACCTGGAGTGCGGAGGCTCGCCAGGTCTACTTACTTGCCCTGGCTGTTAAGACCCGCACGAAAGGGAGCTTAAGGCGAGGCACCCTTAGATATTCAAGCGGGCGCCGGTGGCCCAACGTAGGTGGTGCAAATTGCTTGTCTGGAATTTTATTGGCCGTCCGAAACCAAGCTATTCAGCCTCTTCCTCCACTTAATCTTCTTACTACACTATAGTTTCCTAATCTAATCTTACATTAATAAATAAACAAGATTTCCACGCCAACGCCGTCCCCCTTCACATTCCTGGATCCACCGGGGCTGGACCCGGCATAAGACCTTGAGTGGAGTCGGTGCGGAACCTGAGGATTCCTCTCCAGTGCTGACATGGATCTTGGGTACTTCCTGAGTCTTCCCAGGGGAGTCAGTCCTCGTCTCGAGTAGGGGCATGCACGTGCGCTTTCCTCCCGAGCTGTAGCAGCAGTGTCACGCTTCCTTCGCGTGGATCAAGGGATCTGTGGCTTTCCCACTAGGCTTTCCCACAGGCTGTCCCACGTGCCACCGTGGTGTGAGTGGATCCTCGGCTTGAAAGTCGAGGCAGTGCAGGGAAAACAGGTTTCCCTGGAACGGACTGAGACATCTGGGGGATCTGGGAATGGTGGCACGACCTGGAGTTCCTCTCGCCTTTCCTGTGGAGAGCGGCCTCCTCTTGAGATGCGACGGAAGCCTGGAATTCTTTCCCGACCACGCAGGGAAAGGATCCTCCTCTCGAGCAAGAGGCGAAAACGGGGCTCCTCTGGATGTGGGCGGGACTCTCGTGCTTCTCTCGAGTGGAGACGGGTATGTCGGGGAACTTCTTGAGTTGCAGCAAGCGGTGTGAAGGGCCCTTTGGAAATTCTTGAGGTTAGGTGTGATTAGCCTCGAGACGCCTCAGCAGAATGGGCCTCATCTCACCTGGAGGGGAGAATCCTGGATTTTCTCGAGTGGCGGCAGGTGCTCTCGACTTACGACAGGGACTCAGGAACCCGCTCTGGTGGCCTCAGGACAGACCAGTCCCGATGCGAGTTGCTCGGGGACTCTCTGGATTCCTCTCCCATCGATCCCGGGGCCTAAGAGCTTGTGTGGAGTCGGTGCCTGAACCTGAGGATTCCTCTCCAGGGCTGGCATGGATCTTGTGGTACTTCTGGAGTCTCCCAGGGGAGTCAGTCCACGTCTCGAGTGGGGGCATGCACATGCGCTTTCCTCCCCAGCTCTAGCAGCAGTGTAACGCTTCCTTCGTTGGATCGATGATCTGTGGCTTTCCCTCGAGGCTTTCCCACAGGGCTGTCCAACGTGCCACGTGGTGTGAGTCGATCCTGGCTTAAAAGTCGAGGCAGTGCAGGGAAAACAGGTTTCCTGGAATGGATTGAGACATCTGGGGACTCTGGGAATGGTGGCACGACCCTGGAGTTCCTCTCGCCTTTCCTGTGGAGAGCTCCTCCTCTTGAGATGCGACGGAAATGCCGGAATTCTTTCCCGACCACGCAGGGGAAGGATCCTCCTCTCGAGCTAGGAGGCGGAAACGGGGCTCCTCTGGATGAGGGCGGGACTCTGCTCCTCTCGAGTGGAGACGGGTATGTCGGGGAACTTCTTGAGTTGCAGCAAGGGTGTGAAGGACCTTTTGAAAGTTCCAGAGGTAGGTGTGATTAGCCTCGAGACGCCTCAGCGGAAATGGGCCTCATCTCGCCTGGATGGGAGAACCTCCTGGATTTTCTCGAGTAGCGGCCGGTGCTCTCGACTTACGACGCGGATCAGGGACCCGCTCTGGTGGCCTCAGAAAGGCCAGTCCGCATGCGCGTTGCTCGGGGGCCTCTCGGGATTCCTCTCCGTCGATGCCGGGGCCTAAGCTGCCGGGAGCCAGTGTGAGGAAGCCCGCCCGTGACAAGGTTATGAGGAAGGAAGTTGACATAAGCAAGGCGTGCTCAGACTTCAGGGACCCTCTGGAAATTTTTAAGCATGTACCCCAACAAAATCTGCCGGGTTTTGTGCTCTGCTTTTTCACTCTTCTGACCTTTTCTGGAAAAAGTCAATTCAGGGCGTTACTCTTCTGCATTTGAAAGAGTGTTTCAATCCAAAAACCCTCTGATGGCTTTCTAGCCTGCCTGTAGGACTCGTACAGCTGCGCTTGTGATTGTTTGAGGCTCCTGACCGCAGGGCACAGGAAGCTTAAAACATCCTAGGAATGCAGGAGCTTCCGAGGAGTCAAAATCTTTAGAATAGGACTGATTAAAAGTTTCGTTTTTTGGTCAATGCTTGCTGCCAAATTTTCATATCCTTTATTTTTAGATATAGTTGGTATATAGAAAAAGTAGTAGATTGGTATTAGCAACATTAGATCTTTGAGTTAAGTACCTTCTTTGTTATAACCCACTGCACCTTTGTTCTATAGAGATGTAACTTTAATGCTTTAAGGAGATGCAGATTAAAGAAAAACATTCAGGGGAAACAAAATTAACATTCATTAAGGAAGAGAGCCAAAAAGTGTTAACAAGCCTCTTGGCCAGAAGATAATGTAAATCACCTGAGACCTTTTGTATACAAAATGATGTACAGAAAGAATCTGGGTTGTGATCGCTACATAATTTTGTGTTATCCATTGATCCCATGTTTTATCAAAAGTATAAAAGGCCTTCTGAACAATAAAGGAGGAGGCCAGGGGCCGGGGGCAGTTTCTCGGACCAGCTTCTCGAACTAGTCTCTCAGCCTGGTTTCTTGGGACTCTGGCTCCCCTGTGTCTTTCTCTCTCTTTCTTCTTCTCTACCTTTCCTTCCCTCTGCTCTTTACTTTAACTTCAGGCTGAATCTCCACCTGGAGTGCGGAGGCTCGCCAGGTCTACTTACTTGCCCTGGCTGTTAAGACCCGCACGAAAGGGAGCTTAAGGCGAGGCCCCTTAGATATTCAAGCGGGCGCCGGTGGCCCAACGTAGGTGGTGCAAATTCCTTGTCTGGAATTTTATTGGCCTTCCGGTAAACCAACTATTCAGCCCTCTTACTCCACTTAATCTTCTTACTACACTATAGTTTCCTAATCTAATCTTACATTAATAAATAAACAAGTCTTTCCACGCCAACGCCGTCCACCCTTCGAATTTCCTGGATCCACGGGGTGGACCCGCATAAGACTTGTGTGGTGTCAGTGCGGAACCTGAGGATTCCTCTCAGTGCTGACATGGATCTTGGGGTACTTCTGGAGTCTCCCCAGGGGAGTCAGTCCGCCGTCTCGAGTGGGGGCATGCAGTGCATTTACCTCCCGGGCTGTAGCAGCAGTGTCATGCTTCCCTTTGCGTGGATCAGGGATCTGTGGCTTTCGGCATGCACGTGCATTTACCTCC
>NW_017195167.1:0-9040 GCF_001704415.2 Capra hircus
TTTCCTGAGGCCACCAGAGCTGGTCCTCCCTGATGTCCCCGTCGTAACACGAGAAGCACCACCTGCCTCAACTCGAGAGTATCGAGGAGGTTCTCCCCTCCAGGCGAGATGAGGCCCATTCCGTCTCGAGGCTAATCACACCGAAGCTCTGGAACTTCCAAAGGGTCCTTCACACCCTTGCTGTAACTCAAGAAGTTCCCCGACATACCAGTCTCCACTCGAGAGGAAGCACGAGAGTTCTGCCCACATCCAGAGGAGCCCCGTTTCCGCCTCCTAGCTCGAGAGGAGGGATCCTTTCCCTGCGTGGTCGGGAAAGAATTCCGGCCTTCCTGTCGCATCTCAAGAGGAGGCGCTCTCCACAGGAAAGGCGAGAGGAACTCCAGGTCGTGCCACCATTCCCAGAGTCCCCCAGATGTCTCAGTACATTCCAGGGAAACCTGTTTTCCCTGCACTGCCTCGACTTTCAAGCCGAGGATCGACTCACACCACGGTGGCACGTGGGACAGCCCTGTGGGAAAGCCTCGTGGGAAAGCCTCGTGGGAAAGCCTCGAAGGAAAGCCACTGATCCCTTGATCCACTTGACGAGAAGCGTGACACTGCTCCTACAGCTCGGTAGGAAAGCACACGTGCATGCCCACTCGAGACGAGGACTGACTCCCTTGGGAGACTCCAGAAGAACCCGAAGATCCATGTCAGCACTGGACAGAAATCCTCAGGTTCCGGCACAGACTCCACACAAGGGCTTAGGCCCCGGCATCGACGTGAGAGAAATCCCGAGAGGCCCGAAGCAACTCGCATGGGGACTGGACTTTCCAGAGGCCACCAGAGCGGATACCTGAGGTACCCATCCAAAGTCGAAAGAACCTGCCGCAACTCGAGAAAATCTAGGATGTTCTCCCCTCCAGGCTAGATGAGTCCCATTTCGCTGAGGCGTCTCGAGGCTAATCACACCTAACCCCTGGAACTTCCAAAGGGTCCTTCACACCCTTGCTGCAATTCAAGAAGTTCCCCGACATACCCGTCTCCACTCGACAGGAAGCACGAGAGTCCCGCCCACATCCAGAGGAACCCCGTTTCCGCCTCCTAGCTCGAGAGGAGGGATCCTTTCCCTGCGTGATCGGGAAAAAATCCCCCGGCGTTTCCGTCGCATCTCAAGAGGAGGCGCTCCCACAGGAAAGGCGAGAGGAACTCCAGGGTCGTGCCACATTCCCTGAGTCCCCCAGATGTCTCAGTCCATTCCAGGGAAACCTGTTTTCCCTGAACTGCCTCGACTTTCAAGCCGGAAATCGACTCACACCACGCTGGCACGTGGGACAGCCCTGTGGGAAAGCCTCGTGGGAAAGCCTAGATGGAAAGCCTAGAGGGAAGGCCACAGATCCCTTGATCCACGCGAAGGGAAGCGCGACACTGCTGCTACAGCTCGGGAGGAAAGCACACGTGCATGCCCCACTCGAGAAGAGGACTGACTCCCCTGGGGAGACTCCAGAAGTACCCCAAGATCCATGTCAGCACTGGAGAGGAATCCTCAGGTACCTTAACCGACTCCACACAAGATCTTAGGCCCGGCATCGACGGAGAGGAATCCCGAAAGGCCCCGAGCAACTCGCATGGGGACTGGCCTTTCCTGAGGCCACCAGAGCGGGTCCCTGAGGTCCCCGTCATAAGTCGAGAGCACCTGCCGCAATTCGAGAAAATCCAGAAGGTTCTCACCTCCAGGCGAGATGAGGCCCATTTCCGCTGAGGCATCTTAAGACTAATCACACCTAACCTCTGGAACTTCCAAAGGGTCCTTCACACCCTTGCTGCAACTCAAGAAGTTCCCCGACATACTCGTCTCCACTCGAGAGGAAGCACTAGAGTCCCGCCCACATCCAGAGGAGCCCCGTTTCCGCCTCATAGCTCGAGAGGAGGGATCCTTTCCCTGCGTGTTCTGGAAAGAATTCCCGGCATTCCCTTCGCATCTCAAGAAGAGGCGCTCTCCACTGGAAAGGCAAGAGGAACTCCAGTGTCGTGCCACCATTACCAGGGTCCCCCAGATGTCTCAGTCATTCCAGGGAAACCTGTTTTCCCTGCACTGCCTCGACTTTCAAGCGAGGATTGACTCACACCACGGTGGCACGTGGGTCAGCCCTGTGAGAAAGCCTCGTGGGAAAGCTACGAGGGGAAGCCACAGATCCCTTGATCCACTCCAAGGGAAGCGTGACACTGCTGCTACAGCTCGGGAGGAAAGCGCACGTGCATGCCCCCACTCGAGACGAGGACTGATTCCCCTGGGGAGACTCCAGAAGTACCCCAAGATCCATGTCAGCACTGGAGAGGAATCCTCAGGTTCCGGTACCGACTCCACACAAGATCTTAGGCCCCGGCATCGACGGGAGAGGAATTCCGAGAGGCCCCGAGCAACTCGCATGGGGACTGGCCTTTCCTGAGTCCACCAGAGCGGGTCCCTGAGGTCCCCGCGTACGTCGAGAGCACCTGCCGAAACTCGAGAAAATCCAGGAGGTTCTCCCCTCCAGGCGAGATGAGGCCCATTTCCGCTCAGGCGTCTCGATGCTAATCACACCTAACCTCTGGAACTTCCGAAGGGTTCTTCACACCGTTGCTGTAACTCAAGAAGTTCCCCGACATACCCGTCTCCACCGAGTGGAAGCACGAGAGTTCCGCCCACATCCAGAAGAGCCCCGTTTCCGCCTCCTAGCTCGAGAGCAGGGATCTTTTCCCTGCCTGGTCGGGAAAGAATTCCGGCGTTCCTGTCGCATTCAAGAGGAGGCGCTCTCCACAGGAAAGGCGAGAGGAACTCCAGGGTCGTGCCACCATTCCCAGAGTCCCCCAGATGTCTCAGTCAATTCCAGGGAAACCTGTTTTCCCTTCACTGCCTCGACTTTCAAGCCGAGGATCGACTCACAAACACGGTGGCACGGTAAGACAACCCTGTGGAAAGCCTCCTGGGAAAGCCTCGTGGGAAAGCCTCGAGGGAAAGACACAGATCCCTTGATCCACGTGAAGGAAGCGTGATACTGCTGCTACAGTTCGGGAGGAAAGCACACGTGCATGCCCCACTCGAGACGAGGACTGACTCCCCTGGGGAGACTCCAGAACTTCCCCAAGATCCATGTCAGCACTGGAGAGGAATCCTCAGGTTCCGGCACCGACTCCACACAAGGTCTTAGGTCCAGCATAGACAGGAGAGGAATCCCGAGAGGCCACGAGCAACTCGCATGGGGACTGGCCTTTCCTGAGGCCACCAGAGTGGGTCCCTGAGGTTCCTGTCGTAAGTGGAGAGCACCTTCCGCAACTCGAGAAAATTCAGGAGGCTCTCGGCTCCAGGCGAGATGAGGCCGATTTCCGCTGAGGCGTCTCGACGCTAATCACACCTAAATTCTGCAACTTCCAAAGGGTCCTTCACACCCTTGCTGCAACTCAAGAAGTTCCCCGACACACCTGTCTCCACTCGAGAGGAAACACGAGAGTCCCGCTCACATCCAGAGGAGCCCTTTCCTCCTCCTAGCTCTAGAAGAGGGATTCTTTACCTGCGTGATCTGGAAAGATTTCCCGGCGTTTCCGTCGCATCTCAAGAGGAGGCGCTCTCCACAGGAAAGGCGAGAGGAACTCCAGGGTCGTGCCACCATTCCCAGAGTCCCCTGTTGTCTCAGTCCATTCCAGTGAAACCTGTTTCCTGGCACTGCCTCGACTTTGAAGCCGAGGATCGACTCACCACGGTGGCACGAGGGAAAACCCTGTGGGAAAGCCTCGTGGGAAAGCTCGTGTGAAAGCCTCAAGGGAAAGCACAGATCCTTGATCCACGCGAAGGGAAGACTGACACTGCTGCTATAGCTCGGAAGGAAAGCGCACGTGCATGCCCCCACTAGAGACGATTACTGACTCCCCTGGGGAGACTCCAGAAGACCTCAAGATCCATGTCAGCACTGGAGAGGAATACTCAGGTTCTGGCACCGACTCCACACAAGGTCTTAGGCCCCGGCATCACGGGAGAGGAATCCCGAGAGGCCCCGAGCAACTGGCATGGGATGGCCTTTCCTGAGGCCACCAGAGCGGGTCCCTGAGGTCCCGTCGTAAGTCGAGAGCATGCCACAACTCGAGAAAATCCAGGAGGTTCTCCCCTCCAGGCAAGATGAGGCCCATTTTCGGCTGAGGCGTCTCCAGGCTAATCACACCTAACTCTGGAACTTCCACAGGGTCCTTCACACACTTGCTGCAACTCAAGAAGATCCCCGACATTCTGTCTCCACTCGAGAGGAAGCACGAGAGTCCCGCACACATCCAGAGGAGCCCTTTTTCC
The DNA here is from genome assembly GCF_001704415.2 of Capra hircus. Lineage (NCBI taxonomy): Eukaryota > Metazoa > Chordata > Mammalia > Artiodactyla > Bovidae > Capra > Capra hircus. Next base: position 4,301 of record NW_017195167.1, read on the forward strand.
CCTCCTAGCTCAAGAGGAGGGATCCTTTCCTGCGTGGTTGGGAAAGAATTCCCGGCGTTCCCGTCGTATCTCAAGAGCAGGCGCTCTCCACAGGAAAGGCGAGAGGACTTCAGGGTCCTGCACCATTCCAGAGTCCCCAGATGTATCAGTCCATTCCAGAGAAACGTGTTTTCCCTGCACAGCCTCGACTTTCAAGCCGAGGATCGACTCACACCACGGTGGCACGTGGACAGCCCTGTGGGAAAGCCTCGTGGGAAAGCCTCATGGGAAAGCTCGAGGGAAAGCACAGATCCTAGATCCACGCGAAGGGAAGCGTGATACTGCTGCTACAGCTCGGGAGGAAAGCGAACGTGCATTCCCCACTAGAGACGATTACTGACTCCCCTGGGGAGACTCCAGAAGTACCCAAGATCCATGTCAGCACTGGAGAGGAAACCTCAGGTTCCGCACTGACTCCACACAAGGTCTTAGGACCCAGCATCAAAGGAGAGGAATCCGAGAGGCCGCGAGCAACTCGCATGGGACTGGCGATTCCTGAGGCCACCAGAGCGGGTCCTGAGGTCCCATCGTAAGTCGAGAGCACCTGCCGCAACTCGAGAAAATCCAGGAGGTTCTCCTCCATGCGAGATGAGGCCATTTCCGCTGAGGCGTCTCGAGGCTAATCACATCTAACATCTGGAACTTCCAAAGGGTCCTTCACACCCTTGCTGCAAGTCAAGAAGTCTCCGACATACCATCTCCACTCGAGAGGAAGGACGAGGGTCCGCCCACATCCAGTGGAGCCCCGTTTCCGCCTCGTAGCTCGAGAAGAGGGATCCTTTCCCTTCGTCTTCGGGAAAGAATTCAGGCCTTCGCGTCGCATATCAAGAGGAGGCGCTTTCAACAGGAAAGACGAGAGGAACTCCAGGCCTTGCCAGCATTCTAAGAGTCCCCAGATGTCTAAGTCCATTCAGGAGAACCTGTTTTCCCTGCACTGCCTCGACGTCCACGCGAGGATCGACTCACACCACCGTGGCACGTGGGACAGCCCTGTTGGAAAGCCTCGTGGGAAAGCCTCAATGGAAAGCGACAGATCCCTTGATCCACACGTCAGCAAGCGTGACCTGCTGCTACAGTCGTGAGGAAATGGCAGGGGCATGCCCCCACACGAGATGAGGAATGACTCCCTGGCGAGACTCCAGAAGTACGGAAAGATTCATGTCAGCAATGGAGAGGCATCCTCAGGGTTGGCCCGACTCCAAAAAGGTCTTAGGCCCGGCATCGACGGGAGAGGAATCCGAGAGGCTCCAGAGCAACTCGCTTGGGGACTGGCCTTTCCTGAGGCCACCAGAGCGGTCCTGAGGTCCCGTCTTAAGTTGAGAGCACCTGCAACAACTCGAGAAATCCAGGAGGTTCTCCCCTCCAGGCGAGATGAGGCCATTTCCGCTGAGGCGTCTCGAGGATAATCACACCTAATATCTGGAACTTCAAAGGGTCCTTCACACCCTTGCTGCAACTCAAGAAGTTTCCCGACATACACGTCTCCACTCGAGACGAAGCACGGGAGTCCGCCCACATCCAGAGGAGCCCATGTCGCCTCCTAGCTCGAGAGGAGGGATTCCTTTCCCTGCGTGGTCGGAAAGAATTCCCGGCGTTCCGTCGCAATTCAAGAGGAGGCGCTCTCCACAGAAAAAGCGAGAGGAACTCCAGGGTCGTGCCACCATTCCAGAATCCCCCAGATGTCTCATTCCATTCCAGGGAAACCTGTTTTCCCTGCACTGCCTCGACTTTCAAGCGAGGATCGACTCACACCACGGTGGCACTGGACAGCCCTGTGGGAAAGCCTCGTGGAAAAGCCTCGTGGAAAGCCTGAGGAAATCCACAGATCCCTTGATCCACTCGACAGGAAGAATCAAACTGCTGCTACAGCTCGGAGCGAAAGCGCACGTGCATGCCCCCACTCGAGACGAGTACTGACTCCCTGGGGAGACACCAGAAGTACCCCAAGATCCATGTCAGCACTTGAGAGGAATCCTCAGGTTCGGCAGCGACTCTCACAAGGTCTTAGGCCCGACATTGACAGGAGAGGAATCCCGAGAGGCCCCCGAGCAACTCGCATGGGCAGAGACCTTTCCTGAGGCCACCAGAGCGGGTCCCTGAGGTCCCCGTCGTAAGTCGAGAGCACCTGCCGCAACTCGAGAAAATCCAGGAGGTTCTCCCCTCCAGGCGAGATGAGGCCATTTCGCTGAGCCGTCTCGAGGCTAATCACACCTAAGCTCTGGAACTTTCAAAGGGTCCTTCACACCCTTGCTGCAACTCAAGAAGTTCCCCACATACCGTCTCCACTCCAGAGGAAGCACGAGAGTCCCGCCACATCCAGAGGAGCACCGTTTCCGCCTCCTAGCTTGAGAGGAGGGATCCTTTCCCTGCGTGATCGGGAAAAATTTCCCGGCGTTCCGTCGCATCCAAGAGGAGCGCTCTCCACAGGAAGGCGAGAGGAATTCCAGGGTCGTGACACCATTGCCAGAGTCCCACAGATGTCTCCGTGTATTCAAGGGAAACCTGTTTTCCCTACACTGCCTCGGCTTTCAAGCCGAGGATCGACTCACACCACGGTAGCACGTGGGACAGCCCTGTGGGAAAGCCTCGTGGGAAAGCCTCTTGGGAAAGCCTCGTGGGAAAGCCTCGAGTGAAAGCCACAGATCCCTTGATCCACGCGAAGGGAAGCGTGACACTGCTCCTACAGCTCGGCAGGAAAGCCCAAGTGCATGCCCCCAATCTGACGAGGACTGACTCCCCTGGGGAGACTCTAGAAGTACCCCTAGATCCATGTCAGCACTGGAGAGGAATCCTCAGATTCCGGCAACGACTCCACACAAGGACTTAGGCCCCGGCATCAACGGGAGAGGAATCCTAAGAGGGCCCCGAGCAACTCGCATGGGGACTGGCCTTCCCTGAGGCCACCAGAGCGGGTCCCTGTGGTCCCCGTCCTACGTGGAAAGCACCTGCCGCAACTCGAGAAAATCCAGGAGGTTCTCCCCTCCAGGCGAGATGAGGCCCATTTCCGCTGAGGCGTCTCGAGGCTAATCACACCTAACCTCTGGAACTTCCAAAGGGTACTTCACACCCTTGCTGCAACTCAAGAAGTTCCCCGACATACCCGTCTTCACTCGAGAGGAAACACGAGAGTCCCGCCCACATCCAGAGGAGCCCCGTTTCCGCCTCATAGCTCGAGAGGATTGATTCTCTCCCTGTGTCGTCGGGAAAGGATTCCTGGCATTCCCGCGCATCTGAACAGGAGGCGTTCTCCACAGGAAAGGCGAGAGGAAATCCAGGGTCGTGCCACCATTCCCAGAGTTCCCCAGATGTCTCAGTCCATTCCAGGGAAACCTGTTTTCCCTGCACTGCCTCGAATTTCAAGCCGAGGATCGATTCACACCACAGTGGCACGTGGGACAGCCTTGTGGGAAAGCCTCGTGGGAAAGCCTCGAGGGAAAGCCACAGATCCCTTGATCCACGCGAAGGGAAGCGCGACACTGCTGCTACAGTTCGAGAGGAAAGCCCATGTGCATGCCCCCACACGAGACGAGGACTGACTCCCCTGGGGAGACTCCAGAGGTTCCCCAAGATCCATGTCAGCACTGGAGGGGAATCCTCAGGTTGCAGCAACGACTCCACACAAGGTCTTAGGCCCCGGCATCGACGGGAGAGGAATCCCGAGAGGCCCCCGAGCAACTCGCATGGGGACTGACCGTTCCTGAGGCCACCAGAGCGGGTCCCTGAGGTCCCCGTCGCAAGTCGAGAGCACCTTCTGCAACCCGAGAAAATCCAGGAGGTTGTCCCTCCAGGCGAGATGAGGCCCATTTCCAATGAGGCGTCTCCAAGCTAATCAAAACTAACCTCTGGAACTTCCAAAGGGTCCGTCACACCCTTGCTGCAACTCAAGAATTTCCCCGACATACTCGTCTCCACTCGAGAGGAAGAACGACAGTCCCGCCCACATCCAGAGGAGCCCCGTTTCTGCCTCCTAGCTCGAGAGGAGGGATCCTTTCCCTGCGTGGTCGGTCAAGTATTCCCGGCGTTCCGGTCGCATCTCAAGAGGAGCCGCTCTCAACAGGAAAGGCGAGAGGAACTCCAGGGTCGTGCCACCATTCCCAGAGTCCCCCAGATGTCTCAGTCCTCTGCATGGAAACCTGTTTTCCCTGCACTGCCTCCACTTTCAAGCCGAGGATCGACTCACACCACGGTGGCACGTGGACAGCCTTGGAAGCCTCGTGGGAAAGCCTCGAGGCAAAGCCACAGATCCCTTGATCCACGCGAAGGGAAGCGCGACACTGCTGCTACAGCTCGGGAGGAATGCACACGTGCATGCCCCCACTCGGGACGAGGACTGACTCCCCTGGGGATTCTCCAGAATACACCAAGATCCATGTCAGTACTGGAGAGGAATCCTCAAGTTCCGGCACCCACTCCACACAAGATCTTAAGCCCCGGCATCGACGGGAGAAGAATCCCGAGAGGCCCCCAAGCAACTCGCATCGGGACTGGCCTTTCCTGAGGCCACCAGAGCTGGTCCCTGATGTCCCCGTCGTAACACGAGAGCACCTGCCTCAACTCGAGAGTATCGAGGAGGTTCTCCCCTCCAGGCGAGATGAGGCCCATTCCGCTGAGGCGTCTCGAGGCTAATCACACCGAAGCTCTGGAACTTTCAAAGGGTCCTCACACCCTTGCTGTAACTCAAGAAGGGTCCTTCACCACCCC